>NC_052620.1:22065527-22365527 GCF_016545825.1 Eucalyptus grandis
TATAGGTTGTGAGCAAGGGGGCAAATAACCTAGGCTACCAGGTAGCTTTAAGAAATTTTTAGTGTAAATAATCCGTGGTTGATTTTCTTTGAGCCACAATGAATCTCTTTGACACCTTGGCGACTCTCGGTGGTCATGAAAATCTCAAATATTCAAATACGAACACAGGGTATCAAAACGATAGAAAAAGTAATCTAGTACCAATCAATGAGAATTTTTCAATTTGGTGGAATTACCCACGTTTAACCACACATCTCAGTAATCGATTTATCTCTGATCTCTAGTTGACTTTTAACTATGCCGTAATGATCTCTGCAGATGAGCACGGTCGAGTAGTCGATTCCTGGTCGAATTCTCAAGTCTATTGCATTAAAATTCTTTAATGATTTCCCCAGATAGTCTGGTTATCCCTAGAGTGATCAGCTTTGAGAATACTATAGGCGCGTCGATGAAAGGCCTGATTTATTTAATTAAAAATAGAATTGCAATTTCAGGATGTCACAAAAACTATCCTAATTAATTAGTCAATGCTATATTTTTGTATAAATAAGTAGATCAATAAAAAAAGATGAGTTAAAAATTGCAAAAGACAAACTCAAAATCGCTGAAGATATCCACTCAATTCAAACTTGGTGACAAATAAATCGACACCCCAATCTTAATGCTTAAAGATCTGTTTTCCGTGCAATGTATAACCCTATCTCAATGTTTAGAAATTAAATTACCAATTATGTGCACATTTTAAATTAGGAAATTTCCTAATTTGGATATGCCTATAATCTCCAATTATCAAGTTAGATTGTGATAATACCAAATAGGTATTAAAATTTTGAATTCAGATTTGATTTAGATAATTACCTCACTCAAAGGATTTTGTTTACAAAAGGGGGACCAATATGGAGGATCGTGATGAACCGGCGAGGGTGAGGGGGAGGATGCTTATGGTGAGTCACGTCGGCAAGTGGCTCAACAAGGATTGTTGGTGGTGTCGAGCTTGGATCGAGGCTAGTGCAACTCAAGGTGGCTTGTTGGCGGCAAGGAAAGCCGTTGCGCTGCAAGTGTCATGGCTAGTTACTATAAAGGGATTGTAAGGCTTAGTGGGGGCAATGTAGAGTCACGATGGCTCGATGGCAATAGGTCGTCGTCAAGGACTCAAGGTGTAGGAACTTAGCTTTGTCATTGTGAAGAAGGGACTTGAAGCAACAGTGTCGACGTTAGGAAGCTAGCGACAGGTCTAGTGTAGACGCCTCGGGTAGGGGATCGGCAAATGGTGGAACCTCACCATTGGGCAAAGCATATCGACTCAGTTGGGCAGTGGGATTGCTATTTGGTAACTAGTCAATTCTTAGATATTTCTTTTCTTTTTCTCTCTATAACAAAAAAAGAGCAGAAATCCATTTAGTAATGTCAGCTAATTTTTCTATTTTTAATAACAAATTGGTTTCCAAGAATAAATTTAGAAAAAAATTAAGAAGTAGAAAAAAATTACTTCTTTGTTCTTAGGAACAATCTATAATCAAGTGAATTTCTTTTTTTTTTTCTCTTTTCTTTTCTTTTTCTTCTTTCTTCTTCTTTCTCATATCAGTCACTAGCCTCCGGATGAGGTCCCGTGACCTTGCCGAGGGTCAAAGAAGCTTCGATGAGACCAATAACTGGCTAAATAAGGAAGAAGAATAAGAGTAAAAAAGAAAAGAGAAATCTCATAGAATTACTAAAAGATAAAAAGTAATTCTATGGTACAAAAAAATTGAAGGTCGTACCAAATGCATTTTTGTTCTTTTTCTATTCTAGTAATAGAAATTTTATGCAATTACTAAACACCTTCGAATGCTCAGAAACTCATGGGGAATAAAATCAGGAAAAACTATTTCTAAACAAAAATTATTTTCGGGAACATAATAGTTATTAAATAGGCCCTAAGTGTCTCTATATAGTGTTATTATAGGTCTAATCCATTATTAGGGCTTATTTTCAAGCCTCATCAAGAATTAGTTGGCTCTAATAAACTTAAGCGCAAAGCCTTCTTATCAGTTTTAACTCTCATGGGTTTTAACCCCCGTCCCCTCTAGCCATGTAATTATTGGTCAATTTGCATCTCCATGGGCTCAGTCCAAATAATTTAATAAAGTTTAGAACCTTTAATTAACTCTATCTACCGCCAATTTGAGCTTACCTACTAATGCAAAAATGCTCCTAATTACTATATGCAATTTTAATTATTTTTTGTTTAGAGGTGAGGACCGATTCTTGGTATTTTCAATGCAATAAATGACAAAATGAGTCACCACAATTTAAGTGCCAACATGACCTTATGGGACAAGAGTGGATGATACAATAGATAGTTGGTGATTTTTCAAGGAAAGTGGCTCTCCTAAAGGCGCCTTTTAATATAATTGCATGACAAGAATTTTGAGGGAAAGCTAATCGTTTATTATGACTGGGTTGCTAGATTTATTAACGTGAGCAACCACCGAAGGTTCTCCAGCTTGAGTGGTCGTGTTTTTTTTTCTTCTTTTTTGCACGGGGCGTGGAACGAAGCCGGGCAATTACAAAAGTTACTTCGAGCCAATCGAGAGGAGGTTAAATGCGGGTTGGGATTGGATTTTTTTTTTTTTAAAAAAGGTTTACGCTCGACAAGCACTGTTTAGTGGGAATGAGTGAAATATAAAAGTTTTCTTTCTTTCTGCCCTTTTGTAGTGGTAGTGATTAGCTTTTGACCAACTTTGTGTTTTTTAGCCTATACATATTTCGTTAAACGCGTCATTCCCACTGTTGCATGCATTATTTTGCAAAATATTAACCCACTCTGCTTCCTCGTTTCGGGCAAAATGCAGACAAAATAAGAAAACTCAGAATTTGTCCACTAGAGTTGAGGCATCCATGGACCAGGCACTGTCTATAA
The DNA here is from genome assembly GCF_016545825.1 of Eucalyptus grandis. NCBI lineage: Eukaryota > Viridiplantae > Streptophyta > Magnoliopsida > Myrtales > Myrtaceae > Eucalyptus > Eucalyptus grandis. The sequence continues at coordinate 22,068,430 of NC_052620.1, forward strand.
GTACCTCAGGTCTCAACAACATCAATCACAACCAAATAATGGGTTCTTCCTTTATCTTTGACAAGTCTCTACTCAATCATCATCCCTCTTCTTCAGGAGCCGCTTTCTTCTTATTCGTCATCTTGTTCTTTGTCAGCTTTGCTTCTTCCACTCCTTCAACTTTCCCCGCTGCTGCCAACAATGAGAAACAAACGGAGGCTCTCCTAACATGGAAATCTAGCCTTGACAACTATAGCCAATCCCTGTTGTCTTCATGGCATGGTAACAATTCTTGCAACTTTGTCGGAATTACTTGCAATGACTATGGATCCATTACCCATCTTAATCTTTCCTGTCTTGGTTTGAGAGGGACTTTTGATGGCCTTGACTTCTCGTGTTTAATCAATTTGCTCAGTCTTGACATTAGCAACAATTGGATCTATGGTTTCATTCCCTCGAGTATCGGTAACCTTTCCAAACTCAACTATCTCAATTTATGTAACAATCAACTCCATGGGAATATTCCTGCAAGTGCAAGCAAGCTAAAAAATCTTCGTAGTTTGTACCTATGTGCAAATTGTCTGAGTGGACACATCCCTCTCGAGATAGGTGACTTGAGGAGTTTGGAGAATCTTTATTTGTGGGGAAACAAACTTTCAGGGCCCATACCTTCCGAACTTGGGGGATTGACTTCTCTTACTGAACTTTTCCTATCAATTAACAATCTCAATGGCTCAATCCCTCCTTCTATAGCAAACTTGACACATTTATCAATTCTTGATCTTTTCAAAAATGAAATTTCCAGCATGATCCCTCAAGAAATAGGAAATTCGATATCTCTCAAGGAATTAGAACTGGCTAAAAATAATTTAGTCGGTCCAATCCCTACTTCTCTTGGAAATTTAGGGAACTTAACAAAATTTAGCATCTCACAAAGCAATCTTGTCGGTCACATTCCACGTGAGATAGGTGAACTGAGGAATTTGAAGGTTCTTTATTTGTGGGAAAACAGACTCTCCGGATCCATACCCTCAGAAATAGGGAACCTCGCTTTTCTTACTAGATTAGATTTAGCTGTAAATAATTTAGTGGGTCCTCTTCCATCATCTATCCAAAATTTGAGCAATCTAAATCTTTTACACATTTACTCAAATCATCTTTCGGGCCCAATTCCTGAAGAGATTGGAAAATTGGTGTCTCTTGGAACATTAGATTTGTCTAATAACAGTTTGTGTGGGTCAATCCCGTCATCAATTGGAAGCCTAACCAATTTAAGCATATTACGCCTCAGCTACAATGACTTTGCTTGTTCCTTGCCTCCTGAAGTTAATCAAATTACTCGTTTGAGTGCTTTTGATTTGTCTTACAATAAACTTGAAGGGCAATTGCCAGATGAAATATACCAAGGGAAATTATTGCAAAATTTCAGTGTCATAAACAATCATTTCACAGGGCTCATTCCAAAAAGCTTGAGAAACTGTAGTTCATTTATAAGAGTGAGGCTTGACGGAAACCAACTTACAGGAAATATAACAGAAGCTTTTGGAATATATCCACAGCTGGAACTCATGGACTTGAGCCACAATTATTTGTATGGTGAGCTTTCATGGAAGTGGGAGAGTTGTCGTAATTTGACAAGCTTAACAATATCCAACAACAACATTTCTGGTGAGATACCTGCAGTATTTGGAAAGATGACTCGGTTACAGAAATTGGACCTGTCTTCAAATAATTTGAGTGGAGTGATTCCAAGGGAGTTGGCAAGCTTGCAGTTTTTGCTAGATCTCATCCTGAATAGTAATCGGATCACAGGTGATATTCCTAATGAAATAGGATTTTTATCCAAACTAGAGCATCTCAACCTAGCATCAAACAATTTCAGGGGATCAATTCCAGCGCAATTCGTTCAATGCACGAACTTGTTGAGCTTGAACTTGAGCAAAAATAAATTGGAGGGAACCATTCCTTCCGAGATAGGAAATGTGCGATTCCTAGAAGTTCTTGATTTGAGTCAGAATCAATTGACCGGAAGAATACCGCAAGAGCTAGGAAAGCTGAGAGTCCTCGAAACCATGAATGTCTCCCACAATAGCTTGTTGGGTTCAATTCCAGAGACTTTTGGTGATATGCTGGCATTAACTATTATTGATGTGTCCTACAATAACCTTGAGGGCCCTCTCCCAAATGTCAAAGCTTTTAATGAGGCTCCATTTGAGGCAATTCAGCACAATAAGAGACTCTGTGGGAATGTTGAGGCTTTACAAAAATGCGACTCTCCTATGAGCAAGAAAGGCAATGGAGATGGTGGACGTGGAACTACTGCTATCCCTGTGCTCACGTTCTTGGGATTTCTGCTTCTTGCTTCCATCGTGATCCTTCTCTTGATCTTTGTACGTCGTCCAAGAAAGAATATCAAGAGAGAAGACATTGGACGATTGAATGATTTAGATTTTTTGTGCATTTTGAATTTTGATGGCAAAGCTTTCTACAAGCAAATCCTTGAGGCCACAGAAGAGTTTGACTCCAAGTTCTATGTGGGAGAAGGAGCATACGGCATTGTTTATAAAGCAGAAATATCGACGGGTCAAATTGTTGCTGTCAAGAAGATTTCTTCGTCCCCTGAAGAGGAGATCCTTGACTTTGTATCTTTTGAGAGGGAGATTCAAGCCTTATCAAATATTCGCCATCGCAACATCGTCAAACTTTATGGGTTTTGCTCTCACTTATAACATTCTTTTATGGTATATGAGTACATTGAAAGAGGAAGCTTGAGAGCAATTCTGAATGATGATGAGAAAGCATCAGAGTTTGCATGGGACAAAAGAGTAAACATGGTTCGAGGAGTGGCGAACGCATTGTCCTATATGCATCACGATTGTTTTCCTCGGTGGATACATCGAGACTTGACCAGTAACAATGTTCTGTTGGATGCTGATTATGAGGCTCGCATTTCAGATTTTGGTACGGCAAGACTATTGAGGCCAGACTCATTAAGCTGGACTGCAGTTGCTGGCTCTATCGGTTACATCGCTCCAGGTACTACTATCCTTTAGGATTTTTGTTTCAATAACATTTAGGATCAAGAAAGGCATTATAATTGATCTGGATAGTTGAAGGATACTAAGTATGTGTAATCGAAATAATATCTGCACGTAATATTTTACCTATACCAATCACATGAAGGGGAATTAATGTTGTTAACTTTAGCGTAGCTGATGAGGTTATGAACACGTTTTGAATTCTTCACTTGCAGAGCTGGCTTATTCTACAATTCCAACTGAAAAATCTGATGTGTATAGCTTTGGAGTCATTGCATTAGAGACACTAATGGGAAAGCATCCAAGAGATATTGTCTCTTGGGAATGTTCATCATCGACCGAAATTGGGTCACCAGCATTATTGAAAGACGTGCTAGATCAGCGCCTCTCACCTTCTAGAGTTCGAATTCGAGATGCAGAAGACGTGGTCTCTATTGCAAGGCTAGCATTCATGTGTTTGCAAGCCGATCCGCGGCTTCGACCGACCATGAGACAAGTTTCCCAGGAGCTCCGCATTCGAGTACCACTAGAAATGACATTCTCTGCGGTCAGCTTGGAGCAACTTCGTGATCTCAATGGCAGGAAATTTCAAGGATCGCAAGGGGATTGTAAGTTTTGAAGTTAGCTTTCATGTGCACTGTTTGTTTGTTTGGCCTGTAAGTTGCTAGCAAAAAATTAACACCCTTGCTCAGAAAAGTTGCTCCTCTTTTGCGAGCCAATCAGAAGTATAATTGCCAATCTTATTCGACAATTTTTATTATCTTCTTATTTCTCACCTGTCCGCCATGTGAATTTTTTTCACTGCAGAGCCTACTTACCTATGAGCATCTTTGGAATGCTGCGCGTCGGTGGTCGTACTTTGGAGTCGAAGCATCAGAAATAATTGTGGGAAGGCTTCTGTCGTCGTCGTCTCATTTTCCTATTATCTTCCAGCTTGTTGCATTGCGATGATGAAACAATTTGCACAATGCATCGGATTGATACGGTTCGATGTGGTTTTCTCTTGCAAAAGCGATAGTGACACTACTATCTCCGAATTTTGTCTAGTGTGTCTGGCGTGCAATGTCAGTTTCACGCTTTTAGTGATTAAATTAGGTTTCTTGACTTTCGTATAATATGTAATGTAATTTCTAAGTTTCCATAGTTCTATTATTTTAATAAGCTGACGTGGGACACTAACTCAATAAAAAGTCACACCATGTGGAGAATAGCAAGGATGATAATGACTCCGAAAACTAGTCGAATCATGTAATAAATTGTGAAAATGAAGAGTGGGAAACGTTATTGAAATTTGAAAAATTCAATATTGAATATACATGCCAAGCGTGGAATAACATTACAAACTAAATACAAGTTGGAGAGCTTGACGTCATCATCCCCCGACAATACCAATGATGTGCTTGTAAGCTAATCCACAATTAGCTATGTTTGTTTCCATCTATGGTTAGAGGAAATTTTTTATAATCATGTTTTTGACTAATGGGTTACAAGTCATGACTCTCATTGACGCAAAAGTTAACCACATATAAATTTAGATGTTACTAAAGAAAAAAAAAATGGATGATGCCCATAATGCATAGCCTATCAACACTCCTTTTTCTTTTTGGAATTTTTTACTTTCTTTCCTAGTGTATGCACAAAAATCATTAATCTAAAAGCTTTCCAAACTAAATTGATGAGGATTACTTAATTAGTCAGAAGTTGTTGAACATATGGTATTCAAAATGTTAAGAAGTGTCCCTAGAATACCTGTTAAGGATCATTAATTGTGTTTTCAGAATGTAACATTTTTATCTGAAGTAGATCGCTTTATGGAAAAATGCCTTTTCAAGTTTCAAGATAGTCTCATATGTTTTTACTATTAGTGTATCTTGACTAATGCACCAAGAAAATTTGTCAGTAACACTCCTATAACCACGATTAATAAAGAAAAGGTTGTCACAATCCTCCTGACCCCAGTGGGTTTGATAGATTGGTAGGTGGGCACAAATAATCCTCTTACTAGGTAGACATTTCACTTAGTACGGACTCTTCCAAACTCTACCAATTGCAACTTCATCTTCTCATTAATGTTAACAATTGGTTTTACTCTAGAAGTCACCACAAATTTATTACGGATCAATTAGAAGGTAAGTAAGACTCAGGAGTCTATCTATCCCTTTTATCCCTTAAGATACATAAGACAAGTAATCATGAGTCATTTAGACAATCATATATAATCTAACAATATCAAAACAAATATAGTGCCGTAAAGGAGAGAACTCGAGCCATATCGGGCCAAATTAAAAATGGGTTGATTATTAAGACCCGTGACTAGACTCCAATGAGCTATGAATGAATTTAAATGTGTAACCAACCTAGTCTAATGAATGCGGATCCCTAGCTAGATGATGACAATGACATATTAAAAAAATAGAATGAAATTAAGCTTGAAAACTAAGTTTTATGATGCAGATGTTATCTAAATGCATTTTCTATATTTTGATCTTCTTTTAATTCCTTTCATTTTCCTTCATGAATAACTTAAGGCCTAAACGAGACTAAATACACCCTACGGCAGCAAACGAGCTATGATAGTAGAACCGGGCCTAAACATGATGCAAACCTAGAATTTGTCAGGAGAACATGGAAATATACATAGTGTCACGCCTTGACCCTAAAGTGCACAACATCCCTCATTCCTTATATGACATCCTGAAATTTCAATTATGTTTTCAATTGAGTGAATCAGGCCTTTCATTGACGCGATTATAGTGCTATTCTTTGAGCTGATCACTCTTGAGATAACTAGACTATCTGGGAAAGTCATTAAGAGATTTTAATGCAATAGACTTAAGAATTCGACCAGAAATCGACTACTCGACCGTGCTAATCTGCAGAGATCATTACGGCATAGTTAAAAGTCGATTAGAGATTAGAGATAGGTTGGTTCAACAGAGATATGTGACTAAACGTGGGTGATTCCACCAAATTACAAAATTCTCGTCGACTGATACTAAATTGATTTTTCTATCGTTTTGGTACCCTATGTCCGTAATTGAAACCTCGAGATTTTCATGATCACCGAGAATCACCAATGTGTCGAAGAGATTCAATATGGCTCGAAGAAAATCAACCATGGGTCAATTGCACTAATAATTTCTAAAAGCTACCCGATAACCTAAGTCACGCTAAAATCACGCCAGATTGAAATTAACCGCGAATTTGAATCCGATTTTAGAAATTGAAAGTTCTGTCATGTCACAAGTCATTTTAGGAATGTCGACTCATCCTCCGAAGATTTTTCTGCAAACTGAGGTTTTTGCCGAAAAGTCAATATAGAGCCGTTTTTGTCCAGAAAATTCATGGGATCTTTTTTTATCGCGTTTTTGTGATGCAAGTTGGTTCCATTGGCGAGAAAAAATGTCAATTTGATCGAGGACGTGATGGTGGAAGTTTTGAGGGCCGAATTGATTTGATTCAAGTAGAAATTGGAGAGGAATTGAGGGAAATTTGTACAAAATTCGTAGCCCCCATGCCCTCAATATTTTGGACCATCTCAATGGTTTCTAAGGCAAGATAATGGGCTGGAAAAACTACTAAGGAAGCCAGCTAGCAAGTGGGGTCAAGCCAAGGAGACAAGAGGATAGAAAGAGAAAGAAGTGGCCCCCTCCAACCTAGTTTTGGTCCCCTTCTTCTCCATCCGATCAAGCCCTCCATTCCAACAAGCTTGAAGCCTTCAAAAATCCCAGAGAAACCAAGGTCAACCTCCCTCCACCGTAGAGCAACCCATAAGAGTCGCCTAGTGTCGTCTCTACCATCGCGAGTCCCCTCGTGAACCGTGCAGATCCCGTGCGCCGTCCTGTCCCCTCCCGCATCCAGCTCATCCCTCAGGTCCATCCAGCCACAGTCGCAAGTCATTCCCATCACCTGAGTCGTCGTGAGTCATCGTCCAAGCTGCCGAAGCCTAGCCTAGCCGCTGCAACCCGTCGCCAGCCCACCTTGGTTGTTTCCAGCCCAACTAGTCCCCGGAGTAGCCCTTTCGGCCCACGAACGTAACCGAGAAGCCACGGGTCTGCCTTACACTATTTGGCCAGCTTTGGACCCTTTTTCTCAACCTCGAAAGGTGCTCCCACTTTGGAGTTTGTGGCCCCCCTCCGCCTCACTGTCGCCGTGGTCCCGTTGGATCGCTAATCTAGTGAGTTTATTCACTAATCTCCGCTTATGGAGTTAATTATGCTTAAGGGTTGATTAGTTTAGGTTAAGCTTGGATTAGGTGGTTAGTTAGAACGGATTAGCGATTTAATTGTTCGATATTACATGTTAGGTGGTTAGAGTAGTGCAATTAGCAAGTAGATAAGTCTTAGTATTTATTTAAATAGGTTCGGAATTTTCGGGCTCGTTTCGGCTTTTAATTAGGCTTTTCCGGCCTAAGTGTGCATTTTTGCTATTTATTGGTATTTATTAATTAATTTTGGTAACTATTTAATTAATTATTATTTTTCAAAAATTAGACCGGGATAACTGGTGACCGGAATTTTGTATCGATTGCAATGGTGTGATTGGTTTACTTATCTGGATGTTAATTTGTGCAATTTGAGTGTGAATTGTGATTTTGGAGTATTTATCTCAAAATTTAATATTTTCGGTATTTAATTAAAAATATCAGGCGTCGGTTTACAATGCCAAAAATGTGTTTATGGACTATTGGAATTAGTAGGATTTTCAAAATGGGAAAATATTGTACTTTGGTTAAGGCCGACTGTGTATCCAGACACGATTATTTTTATCGAGTATGATAAAAATGGTGAAATTGTTAGATGATCAGGATGGTATACTATATCAGCCTGTGGGCTTGATATGTCAGCTTATGGTGAGCAGTATACTGGTATACTATATCAGCCTGCGAGCTTTGATATATCAGCTTTTGGTGAGAATTGAGAGTATACTATATTAGCCTGCGAGCCTTGATATATTAGCTTAGAGTGAGCAGTATACTCTGTTATCAGCTTCTGGCAAGCTATGTTTATTTTCAGCTTTGGGTGAGCTATATTATCTATCTTTAGCTTAGGGTGAGCAATTCTTAATATGATCAAACTAGATAGATAGTATTGAATGAGTGGATCGAGAGATGGTCTAGATGACATGGAATCGACTGAGTCGATTGATCGATGACTCAATCTGGTTTGTTGCTTTGATGTGTTGAAGTGATTCGTTGAATTTGCAAATTGTACTAACTTGCAGGAAGGAACGGAAGCAAAGGTAAGTCCTCTAACTCGTGTTTGTGCTTAAGCAGCCCTTGAGGCATATTTTCTTCCTAGTCGGGATTTAGAGGGTGAACTTGCTGAGACGTTGTCTCACCCCATTATGGGATAACATTTTCAAGTCCTTAGATGGCAGTTTCTCCCAAGCATTTTGAACAACCGAAGAAGGTCATAGAGCAGGTATCTTACATCCCGCTTCATGGGAGCCCAAGAGGATGGGTCTATGAGCTCATAAGGTCCGTGGTTTGGGTTGATGAGGCTCTACCCCATAAGGTACCCCATCAATACAGATCATGGTACCAACGGTTGCGGAATGGACAAAGAGAGGGTCCTATACTGGAATTTGAGATACCTATGTATGTGCTGGAGGGTTCTTTTGGAAAAAGAACAGTTGACCCTCTAGGTGGTTCAGTGGTGGACCCATATCTAATGGATCCAGGATCCCCAGTGTATTATAAGGAAGACTCAAATGCCTGAAGATCTGTAGCCTCTACCCCTGCTTTTGCAAACCTTGTACATATATATCAACTGGTATTGTATATGACATAGTTTGGTATGTATATATAAGTGTGTTGTGGTTTGAAAGATTTATGGTCCTGCTTTTCTATCCCATCTTGTTGTTGTTTGGGGATTTATTTATTCATTTCCGCATGCACTTTAAAATGAATGGGTAGGCGACGCATCCTAAGACGTCACTATTTAATCAACTGTTGAAGGATGGACACACGCTCGGAGGATCAAGGTGTGACATCCTCGTTTAGTGATATTAGAGCAAAGTTAGTGGTTGGAGTGATAAGGTGCGATGGGTCATGAGATAATTAGTATGAAAGGTCTTTATTTCATGTTGATGCATGTTTGTGATAGCTGATTGGTAGAATTGTTTGATTGTGTGGATTGCTCAGCTTCTAATTCAATGTGTAATTGGAAGGTAGGTTTAAGTAGAAAACTTGCGAATGAGTGATCAGGAGCAGAGGACTCCTAGAAAGCATACTATAGGGCCTGTTACTCGGAGTAAAATGCCGACGAGGGTCGGTATCCGAGGAGGCTGTGGTAGGGCCAGCTTAGGCTAGCGTTAGTGGTGCTGGGGTAGCAGCCCCTGGTGATCCCAGGTTCGAAGTGATCATGCAGGCGCTTGAAGCGATGAGAGATTTGATCAGGCAGTAGGCCTAGAACCAAGCCGCCGCCACTGCCGCCACGCTCAAGTTGCCGTTATTACTGCCATTACCACCACTGCTAAAGCCGCCACTGTTGCTGCACCTGTCCAAGTTCCAGCTAGGAACATAGTTGTGGAGAGGGAGAGGGAGAGACCAATCCATAAGTTGGTGGAATAGTTCCTGAAGTTGAACCCGCCGTGGTTCACCGGTACTGGAGATCCAGTGACTACATCACTTTGGACTCAAGATCTGGAGAAGGTTTTTGCACTGCTGATGTGCACGGAGGCGGAAAAAGTTGTCCTGGCTGTATATCAACTGCAAGGTAACGCGAATACCTAGTGGAGGGCCACCCGAGACACGATATTTCCAGAACGTGTGGTTCCGATGTGAGACGCTTTCCTTAGAGCCTTCAACGACAAGTACTTTTCAAGTAGCGCCCGAGAACAAAAGATGGAGGAATTTCAACGCCTCCGCCAAGGGATGATGACTGTTGACCAGTACGAAGTCAAGTTCGTGGAGCTTTCTCAGTATGCTTTGAGGTTGATAGAGGATCCAGAAGACAAGGCTCGAAGGTTCAGGAATTGCCTTCGACTTGAGCTAAAACAGTCATTGGCACCGCGGGATCCAAAGGATTATCGTGAGGTGTACAACCAAGCTTAGCTACTAGAGAAGTTTGAGAGAGCAAGCCACCTCATCTGGATCAAGGTTTAATTTGAATAGAGATGGGAATCGACATGGAAGAGGCCCATGACTGAAGGAATGTTCCATGTTCCACCTAGCAGGAAGGGTGGAATTGGAAAGCTAGCGCCAAATTAGAATGGCATGTGTCGCTTCTGTGGAAGACAATATGGTACAGCTATCTGCCCTTGAAGACCAGGCGTTTGTTTAGAATGTGGCCAATAAGATCACATGGCCAGAGATTGTGCTAGAAGACCGAGAGGACAACAGCAGTTACCGCCACCGCCACCAATGGGTTAGATCAGAGGACACATGTCATAGTATGCACCGCAGGGTGGATAAAATAGACCCCTAGCTCAAGGGATAGTGTATGCCATCACAAGAGGTCAGGCAGAGGACGAGTCTGATGTGATTATAGTACAGTTTCACTGAACGATCATGCTACTTATGCTTTATTCGACCTTGGTGCAACTCATTCTTTTATTGCCGAGCAATATGTTAAGTTGATAGGATTAAGTCATGAGTTGTTGGAATCAGTGGTTAGCATATCTACACCGTTAAAGGAAAAGGTGTTATCTGCATTGGGTTGTTCTGGTTGCAAGTTAGCGATTGGTAAGCGAGGGGGGAGGATAGACCTATTAGTCCTAGCCATGTATGACTTTGATTTGATAATTGGCATGGACTAACTCACCAAGCAACGAGCTAAGATGGATTGTTATCGTAAAGCGATTCAGTTTAACCCGTTAGGGGGGTGAAAGTTTCGAGTTTGTTGGAAGCCAAGGAGGACCCTCAATTTCATTGATCTCGTCACTTAAGGCAACCCGTTTGTTATACAGGGGTTGTCAAGGTTACCTAGTAACTGTCTTGGATACATCAGTTAAGAAGCTAAAGATCGAAGACATCTTAGTGGTACAAGAATTTCCATATGTATTCCCGAAAGAATTGCTAGGCTTATTGCTAGAGAGAGATCGAGTTTGTGATTGAATTAGCACCCGAGACAAAGCCAATCTCTAAGACTCATTACCAAATGGCATTATATGAGTTGAAAGAACTGCAAATGAAGATGCAAGAATTGTTGGATAAGGGATTCATACATCCTAGCGCATCACCTTGGGGAGCACCAGTTTTGTTTGTGAAGAAGAAAGCTGGTTCATTGCGCTTGTGCATTGACTATCGTGAACTCAATCACGTGACGATCAAGAATAAGTATTCACTTTCGAGGATCGATGACTTGTTTTGTTTGATTAGTTACAAGGAACGTCGATATTTTCGAAGATCGATTTGAGGACATGATATCATCAGCTGAGGATCGGGAATGAGGATATTCCAAAGTCAACGTTTTGTACTCGATACGGCCATAATGAATTCATTGTAATTCCATTTGGTTTGACGAACGCCCCATTGCCTTTATGGATCTAATGAATTGAGTGTTCAAGGAATATCTGGATCAGTTCATGATCGTGTTTATCGATGATATTCTAGTGTATTCGAAAAGTGCTGAGGAGCATGAGAGTTATTTGAGAATGGTACTGTAGACTCTGATGATTCATGGATTGTACACCAAGTTTAGTAAGTGTGAGTTTTGGTTGACTCAAGTAGCGTTTTTAGGTCACGTGATTTCAGGCAAAGGAATCTCCGTGGACCCAGCCAAGATTGAAGCAATGATCAACTGGCCAAGACCGACTATAGTGACAGAGATTAGAAGTTGATTGGGTTTAGCAGCATATTAAGACGGTTCGTGGAAGGATTTTCAGCTTTGGCTTCGTCGTTGACCTAACTCCTGAAGAAGGAAGAGAAGTTTGTGTGGACAGATAAGTGCGAGTGTAGTTTCCAAGAGCTTAAGCAGAAGCTGACTACCGCACCTGTGCTGACTATTCCATCTGGCCTAGAGGATACGAGATTTATAGTGATGCGTCGTTTAGAGGATTGGGTTGCGTGCTAATGCAACATGGTAGGGTTGTTGCATACGCCTCCCGTCAATTGAGGCCTCATGAACAAAACTACCCGACACATGACTTGGAACTCACAGCAATTATTTTTGCTCTGAAGATTTGGAGACATTACTTGTGTGGAGAAAAATTCCAGATCTTCACTGACCATTATAGTTTCAAGTATCTATTCTCTCATAATGAGTTGAATATGAGATAATGCCGATAGATGGAACTTCTGAAGGACTATGATTGTGATACTCTGTATCACCCGGGGAAGGCAAATAAGGTCACCGACGCTTTGAGTCAGAAGTCTTCAGTCGCACATATGCTGGTTAAAGAGTGGAATTTACTCAAGAGAGCTCGAGATTCAGTTTTCAAGTTTGAGGTAGGCCACCTTTCGAATCTCATTGCCACCCTCAGAATTGAGCTAGATATTCATATCAGAATCAGGACACTTCAATCGACAAATCCAAATGTTCAGAAGATTCTACAAGAGGATACCAACAAAAGGAAGGCTAACCTTCAGATTTCTGAAGACAGAACACTAAAGTTCCTAGGACGATTGTTTGTACCTGATGATGTAGAGCTTAGAGAGGAGATTTTATCAGAAGCTCATCGTAATAGTTACAACATTCATCTTGGTAGTATGAAGATGTATCAGAATTACGTCAACACTATTTGTGGTCCGGTATGAAGGCAGACATCGCCAAGCATGCTACCAAGTGTCTGACGTGTCAGCAAGTAAAGGCACAGCATTGTAAGCCGAGAGGACTTCTGCAACCTCTCGAGATTCCAGAGTGGAAATGGGAGCATATCGAAAATGCTAGAATTCCTCCATCTTTTGCTCTCTAGCACTGCCAAAAAAGTACTTGCCGTTAAAGGCTCTGAGGAAGGTGTTCCACACCGGAACCACACCTTCTGGGAATATCGTGTCTCCGGTGGCTCTCCACCAAGTACTCACGTTACCCTGCAACTGGTATACTGCCAAGATAACCTTCTCCTCCTCAGTGCACATCAGGAGTGCAACTTTCTCCAGGTCTTGGATCCAAAGCGATGCAGTTTTAGGATCTCCTACGCCGGTGAACCTTGGTAGGTTCAACTTCAAGAATTGTTCCACAAATTTGTGCATCGGCCTCTCTCTCTTAACAACCACGTTCCTAGGTGGAACTTCGGCAGGTGCGACTGTGGCAGCGACATCAGCAACGGTAGCAACAGCAGCAGTAGCAGCAGCTGTAGCGGCAGCAGTAGTGGCGGCGGCTTGATTCTGGGCCTACTGCCCCATCAGAGTTCCAAGCGTCTCTAGCGCCTGCATGATCCCGTCTATCCTAGGATCACCAAAGGTTGCTACCCCAGCACCGATTGGAAGCCGTGCTACTCCACTAGCACTAGGTTGAGCCAACGCTCTACCACGACCACCTCGGGTACCAACCCTAGTCGACATCCTACCTCGAGTCACTGGTCCAAAGGTTCTCTTCCTAGGAGTCCTTTGCTCCTGATAACTCATTATGCAGGATTTTTACAGAAACCTGCTTTCCAATTCCACATAGAATTAGAAGCTGAGCAATCACCACAAACAAGCTACCAAACAACTATCACTCAAATGCACCTGCATAACAAAAAATTAAAATAAAATAATTCCTACTAACTATCCCAAGAACCATCGCGCCTTATCACTCAAACTATCAACCAGCTCTGATATCACTCCGGGCGAGGATGTCACTCCTCAAACCTCCAGCACTCACACATCCCTTAATGGTCGATAAATTTGCAACGTCCCAAGACGCGTCGCTAACCCATTCATTTCAGTGCACATGTGGAAGTGAAACAAAACCCCTGACAGCAAACAACATGGGATAGAAAAGTAGGAACAATTTCACAACCAAAACACTTTTATATACACACCAGTTTATATACAAAGATCTACAACCAAAAGTCTATTCTAAAAAGATCAACCCTCGAAAGGAAACTGTCCTATGACCCCTTAGTCAGATACATTCACTGACCCTTCGAAGTCCACAGGCTCTGGAGGCGTCGGGTTCACTACAGCACCATCAGGATGGTCAACTGTACCCTCACCAAAAGCGGCATCAATTACCGTAGCTGGAACCTCAGAACCCTGGAGGGGGCCAACTCTATATCCATTGAGCCCGCGGCAAAACCACGCCATAAATTGATGAGGTACCCTCTTAGGTAGGCCCTCATCAACCCAGACTCCATGGCCTCCGGGAACAGGGAAGTCAATCACCATCTTGGTAACCCTCTAAGGCTGATCATAACGAACCAATGGGGCTCCCATCTAAGGACTTGTAAAAATGAGCCCACGACGGGGTGAGATGATATCTCAGCAAGTTCACCCCCTAAACTCCGACTAGGAAGGAAATACGCCTAGGGACAAACTATACACCCAAGACAGAGGACTTACCTCGCCTCATTTTCCTCTTGCATGTCAGTACAATTTATAACCTCAATTAATCAATCCAATCAATATAATCGATTAAATCAATCAATTCAATCCATACAATCGATACAATCAATCCAGGGGTCCCAAGTATAAGACTAAATCATTATGACACGTCACATACCGTGCCACACAATTTTGTCTCATAATCCGGCGTGTCAATTTCAATCAATCACACATTCTAATTCGATTATTGCTCGCACAAACATGAACTACCGACGCACATCAGTCTTCTGGTGTAACCAGGCTTCGTCTCACTCCTTTTAGCACAACAACATCCACCGACACACATCGAGGATAGCATTCCCGAAGGAGCATCGGTCCAGAATCTACTACAACCGGCATCCGTTGTCCAGGGGCATTCCATATAGGGGTAACGTCCTACCAATGCACATCAGGGACGGGTTCACTTAGCCATCACACGATCAATCAATCCCGGCCAAGAACATTGTGCTTTGCAATTAAATGCTTCAATTAAAATAATGACTTGACATATTTTTTTCGTATTAGAAACATACGGTGAAAATAATCGTGTGTGGGTACACGATCAATTTGAACCAAAAAAATTGATATCCTTCCTTTTAAAATCCCACTGATTAATAGTCTTTAAAACCATTTTCGATGTCAAAATCCGACACTCGGGATTTTCTAATTAAATATCAAAATTTCAAAAGTTTAGAATAAATAACCAAAATTTCAATCACCACTCAATTTGCATAAATTAACACTCAATTGGATAAACTAAGCTCAACATCGCGATCAACACGAAATTTCGGTCTTTGGCAATTCCAGTATAATTTCTAAAAATATTAAATAATTAAATAATTACCAAAAATAATTAAATAAATGCAATCAAATACAATAAATACCAACCTAGGCTGGAAATGCTAATCTAGCCACCTAAATGAGCCTAGAAAATTTCCAAACCTATTTAGATAAATAGCACTACCTCTTTAGCCCCTAATTAATCTATTCTAACCACCTAACATGCACAAATAAACAATTAAATCACTAATCTAATCTAACTAACCACCTAAACCCTAATTAGCCTAAACTAATCACCCCTTAAGCATCATTAACTCCCTAAGCAGAGTTTAGCAAGTAAACTCACCGGTTTTGCGATCTGATGAGTTCATGGTGACGACAACACGCAGGCAAGCGATAACCAAGCCTACGACGACACCAACTAAGGCCTGGAAGAGACCAAAAACGAGCCTCGAAGACTTCAGCCCTATCAACACCAACGGCTCGCGGGGCTCGAGTGGCACACGACGGTACGACAGGCGTTGGATGACGGCAGGGGGCTGTTAACAGTGAAGGGGGCCTCTCCCTAGTTTCTCTCTGCAATTTTGAGCTCCAAACTTGCTCAACAATGGATAAAGGTGGCTGAATGAGGAAGAAGAGGCCAACTGAAGAGAGAGGGGGACCACCAAGCCTAAATATCAAGCCAAAATGCTCATTACTTGCCCGAACCACTTCAGCCCTATCCTCAGCCTCTTTTCCCTTACAAAACTTCCCCAACAAGCCTTGGTATAAGCTAAAATGTTGCACCCCCTTTGGGCCTACGAATTTGTACACTTGGCCATCCAATTTCATTCAATTCCACCCCCCCCCCCCAATTCTCCTCCAATTTGATCTAATTGAAGTCTCAAAAATTCAGCTAAGGTGTCATCATCCCTCTTATGATTTTCCCTCATCAATTGAACCAACTTGATGACCAAAAATGTGTCCAAAAACGGCCCTTTAATTTTCCTGGTCCAAAATAACCTTAATTTGAATTTTTGCCAAAAATTTCAATTTGCAGAAAAGTCTTCGGAAGATGAGTCAACGTTCCTAAAATTAATCGTAACATGATAAAACTTTCAATTTCTAAAATCGGGTTTAAATTCACAGTTAATTTCAATCGAGTGCGATTGTAGCGTGACCTAGCCTATTGGGTAGTTTTTATAAATTTTTAGTGCAATTGACCCATGGTCGATTATTTTTAGCCACTTGTACATCTTCGACACATTAGCAACTCTCGCTTATCGTGAAAACTCAAGATTTCAAATACCAACACATGGTACATAAATGATAGAAAAATATGCCTAGTACCGTTCGACAGAAATTTTGCAATCAGGTGGAATCACTCACACACTAATCATATACCTCTGTCGAATCGACCTATCTCCAGTCTCTGATCGATTTTGACGGTGCTGTAATAACCCTTGCAGATTAGTACGGTCGAAGATGCATAATTTGGCTCGAAAATAATCAACCACGGGTCAATTACACTAAAAATTCCTAAAAGCTACCCGGTAGGCTAGATCACGTTAAAATCAAGCCTGGTTGAAATTAACCGTGAATTTAAACCCGATTTTAGAAATTGAAAGTTCTGTCATGTCACGATTCATTTTAAGAGCATTGACTTATCCTCTGAAGATTTTTCTGCAAACCTGAGATTTCGGCGAAAATTCAAAGTAAGGTTATTTTTTACCTTAAAATTAGAGGGCTGTTTTTTGTCACATTTTTTGCTGTCAATTTGGTTCAGTTGATGAGGAAAAATCATGAGATGGACTAGGGCACCTTGGTGGAATTTATGGAGGCCAAATTGAGCTCAATTAGAGAAGTATTGGAACGGAATTGAGTGGAATTGGAGAGAAATTGTCCAAAATTTGTAGGTCATTGGGGTGTGCAACATTTGGACCCTTGGATGGCTTGCTAAGGAAGCTTGAAGGCTGCATTTTGGCTGAGGATGACAGCCAAGGGGTGGTAGGGCAAGAACTCAAGTGTTTTGGATATTTGTGTGGCCCCCTCTTGCAGCAACCACCTTCTTCTTCCTTCTGTAGCTCCTTTCTCTATTTGTGTGGGTTTTGAAAGCTCAAAAGAACTAGAGAACAGCCAGCTCCTTCCCCCTGACCATTGACCACCACCCGAAGCCGTTGGACCCATTGCACGCCAACTGCTCATCCGCCAGAGTTCCTCGATCCCGTCCGCTTGTCCTCGCGCCCAACCATCGTTCCGAGCTACCCTGGTCATCGTTGCAGCTCCCCTGGCCGCCGTCCATCGCCATCTAGCCAGCTGGAGTCACCGCCATCACCCGCTGCAACCACTACCATCATCTCCTAGCCGTTTCCACACCAACCAGCCGCTCGAATCGCCCCTTCCAGCAAGAAGCAGAAGCCGAAGCTCAACCCTTAGGTGGGGCTTTGAGGCCCGTCTTAAGACCCGTCCGGACCTCCGTTGGTGTCGCCGCAGGCTTGTTTATTGCTCACCTTCATGTCGCCATTGCCGTGGACTCACCAGCCCGCTACACTAGTGAGTTTACTTGCTAAACTCTGCTTATGAAGTTAATGACGCTTAGTAGATAATTAGATTAGGTTAAGTGTGGATTAGGTGGTTAGTTAGTTTAGATTAGTAATTTAATTTTTTAAAAGCTCAAAAGAACTAGAGAACAGCCAGCTCCTTCCCCCTAACCATCGACCACCACCCAAAGCCGTCGGACCGTCGCATGCCAACTGCTCACCCACCGAAGCTGCTCGATCCCATCCGCTCGTCCTTATGCCCAATCGTCATTCTGAGCTGCCCTAGTCATCGTCACAACTCGCCTAGCCGTCGTCCGTCACCGTCCAGCCAGCTGGAGTCACCGCCGTCACCCGCTGCAACCACCGCCACCATCTCCTGGCCGTTTCCGCACCAACCAGCCACTCGAACCACCCCTTCCAACAAGACGCAGAAGCCGAAGCCGAAGCTTAACCCTTACTGAGGCTTTGAGGCCTGTTTTAAGGCCCGTCCAGACCTCTATTAGTGTTGCCGCAAGCTTGTTTATCGCTCGCCTTCACATCGCCATCGCCGTGGACTCACCGACCCGCTAAACCAATGAGTTTACTTGCTAAACTCTGTTTATGGAGTTAATGATGCTTAGTAGATCATTAGATTAGGCTAAGTGTGGATTAGCGTTTTCGACCTAGGTTTGCATTTATTGGATTTATTGGTCTTTATTTAATTAATTTTTCTATTTTTTAATTATTAATTATTTTCCGAAAATTAGACCAGGATAGCCGGTGACCGGAATTTCATGCTGATTGAATGGTGTGCTTAGTTTTTTTTTTTTTTTTTTTTTTGTAAGGATGGTGTGCTTAGTTTATGCAATTGAGTGTTAATTTGTGCAAATTGAGTGGTGATTGTGATTTTGAGTATTTATTTCAAAATTACAAAATTTTTGTATTTAATTAGAAAATGCCAAGTGTCGAGTTTTGACACTGAAAATGATTTTAAATACTATATCAAATAGTGAGATTTTAAAAGGGAGGATATCAGCTTTTCTAGTTCAAATTGACCGTGTACCCACACACGATTATTTTTACCGTATATTTTTAATACGAAAAAAATGGGCCAAGTACATTATTTTAATAGGGACATTTTAGTGTAAAGCACAGTGTCTTGGTTGAGATTGGATGGGTGCATGAATGGTTATGAGAACCTATCCCTAATGTGAGTTGGGTGGACGTTGCCCCTATAAGGGATGCCCCTGTCAACGGATGCTGGTCGCAGTAGAGGCTGGACCGATACTCCTTTATGGAATGCCGTCCAGATGTAGACGTTGTTGTGCTCGATGGGATGAGACGATGCCTGGTTATACCAAAAGACCGTCGAACGTCGAGTGGGCCATGCCCGTTGGGCCGTGATTAAAATTAGAATGCATGTTTGAGTGAAATTAACACGCCGGATTATTGGATAAAATTGTGTAGCACGGACTGTGACGTGTCATAATGATTTGGCCTTATAATCAATACCCATGTGGTTGTGTGGAAAAAGAGATTTGGTGTTCCAATTGATTGACCTTGATTACTGTTTATGTCTATGATATGAATTGTACTGACCTACAAGAGCGATCTAAGACGAGATGAGTCTCTATGGTTGTGTGACTGTGTGGTTAGGACGCCCCTAGGCATATTTCCTTCCTAGTCGAAGGTTAAGGAGTGAACTTGTTGAGACATTGTCTCACCCCGTCATGGGTTCAATCTTTTCAAGTCCTTAGATGGCAGCCCCTCCAATACGTCATGGCTAGCCTCGGAGGATTTCTAAGCCAATTACTGACTTCCCTATTCCCGGAGGCCACTAGGTCTCTAAGCTCATAGTGACCACCGTATGGGTCGATGAGGGCCTACCTCAAAGGGTACCTCATCAATTTAGGGCATGATTTCGCCACAGGCTCAATAGATACATAGTTGGTCCTCTCCAGGGTTTTGAGATCCCTGCTGTGGTAGTCGATGTCGCTCTAGGCAAGGGCGTAGCTGACCCTCCTGATGGTGTTGTGGAGGACTCGGCGCCCCCGGAGCCTGTGGAGTCCGAATGATCGATGAATGTGTTCGACTAGTGAGTCGTACGATAGTTTCCTTTTTGAGTGCCGATCTTTTGGTAGAAAAACTAGTTTTATATATAAACCTAGTTTGTTTATAAAAGCGTGTTTTGGTTGTGTATTTGTTATCCTACTTTTCTGTCCCATGTTTGCTGTCAGGGGATTTGTTTATTTGCTTCCACATGTGTAATAAAATAAATGGGTCAGTGATGCGTTTTGAGACATTACAATTTTATTGACCACTGAGAGATGTGCCCGTGCTCAAGGTTCGGGGCATGATAGTTATGCTAGATTAATCTAACGCTTTTTCAATACCTTTTCATCTTAATTTCAAAAATATTTTTACAAGCAGTCTTGATTAATTTTAACCTAAGCCACTAACATGCAAAGGGTGGTCATGTAGATGCATAAT
This sequence comes from Eucalyptus grandis, assembly GCF_016545825.1. Lineage (NCBI taxonomy): Eukaryota > Viridiplantae > Streptophyta > Magnoliopsida > Myrtales > Myrtaceae > Eucalyptus > Eucalyptus grandis. The sequence goes on from NC_052620.1 coordinate 22,088,664, forward strand.
CAATAAAATAACATTCAATAAACCGAAGTGATATATTGTAAAAAATTATAAACTACAACTTTATTAAGGTCTACTCTCTAAAAAATACTTACAAAAATGCTGATATAAATGCATGCCCTAAACATGATTTCTAAATGACATGACACCTAATTTTTCTTTTTAAAAAAATTATTAATTATATTCAGTCTTAATTTAAATTTAATATGCATGATTTTTACTCTAATGACATGTGAGATGCAACTTATATTACATAACTTGAACCGTAACAATATGTGTGCAATCTAATTCACATGAACCCAAATATGCATGTGCTACATGAAATGGAATGGATGACATGATAATTCTATATGCATGTTTTTTGTATGATTCTTTTTCTTTCTTTTTTAAATAATGCAACTTCGATAAATTCTTTTTCTCTTTTTAATATTTTTTTATATATATATATATATATATATATATGCAACCTCCACTAAATAATAATGACATGAAATGTGATTAATTATGAATTAACTTATTAACTAACCAAGTAAATGACCTTTCTATTTTTTTTTAATAAATGACTTAATATTTTTATTGAAAAGAAAGTAACATAATGATGCAACACTCATCTTTTGGCATTTTCTTTTTTATTTTTTTTTTTGGATAAAAAAACTACATGATGGGAATATTAAAACATTAAAGCTAAAACGTATGACTCACTAACTAAAGCGCAACATATGGCATGCATATTATGAAATCTATATGACCTAAATAACATTTTTTTTTTTTTTGCTCCTTTTTTGGTTTTATTAAAGGAAAATTATCTAGACATCATATGAATCGTAAAAATCAAGGTGTGTTGCTTTAAACATGAAATGTGTACGGACCTTAATTCTATATATGACATATATGCATGATATATGATGTGTACATGATGATGACGCAACAAAATATATGTCCTATTAATAATCTACCAATACAAATCAATGACATATTATCTTAATGTGAATCAATTACGCAATCCGTAAATTTGCCATGAAAATTTGAAATAATCAAAAATCTAACCTAACGTCTCTCGGCTCAATATTTTGTTTATGACTTAATATGACAAATTTCCTAATCAGATAACAATTAAATATGACAAAACACATGAAGTTGGAATCACAAGCTAAGAGTCCGAATATTTGAACTGAATTTAGTATAGAGAAATTACCTAGTCCAGGGCACGGCTTTCTTGAGGGGACGGTGACAAGGCTTGTGGACTGACAAATGAGGTATGACCGAGAATTCACTGGTGCTTGACGAGTAAATGATGATCAAGGGACCATGAGGCCCAGCCCGTGAACCAAGGACCTGCTAAAATGACTCGGATGGGGCTAGCGTCTGAGGGGCAGCATGCGATTCTTTGTCGTTAAGGGTAGGGGTGCAATTCAACAAAGAGCGGTGGACAACGAACAATTTCGATCGTTGTGGGAACTCGTTGGAATGCAACAAATGTCTCGGAGAAAAACTGCTGGCATCAATGGGATCGACTCATTTCAAGGAACAATAAATTCCATTGTCGGGACTCCAAAGGGACAACAAGCAAGATCGACCTTTGCAAGAAATCGGCTGGTCGTATGGGCAAGATGACAATTGTTCAAGCAACGTGAACAACCATGGCACTGAAGGTTTGAAAATTAGGGAGCTAGTAACAAATATGGTGGTAACGTGAAGCCATTGCCATTGTGGGAGAAGAGCTAGTGGACAAAGTATGCTCTTTGACTTGCGAACTCCCCAACTCTAAAGAAGACAAATTCTTTCTATTTCTCTCGTGCTTCTCTTCTCCCCCTCCCGGAACGAAACCTAGCTAGCGCTTCGCCAACTTCTCCTCCCCGTGAAACCACACGAGCACTTTTTGTCAAAATCTTCACCCCTTTCAAATGAAACTCCTTTTCACTCCCTATTTATAGACAAAAAAAAAAAAAAAAAGAAGGTTTGTTTCGTAAGTGAAGATTTTCCAAGATAATTGCATATATTCAATCAATTGCCAACGATCATCTTTTGAAAAGAAGGGATACGCTCAACAAGAAAATGATTCTAAAATCTTTTGTGAAGATTTTCCAAAATAATTCACTCAACCATTGAAGATTATCTTCTGGAAAGGCTCCATTATCCAAAATCTAAAATCTTTCAAAATCTCCCTCCACAACCAAATATTTTATTTTATGGATTATTTTCTTATCCTCTTTTTTTCATTTTTTTTTTTTTAGAACAATTTTTTTAAAGATAAGTATAAATATTTTTGTTACCTAAATGTAAATGTTATGAAATGCTTAATGTAATTTTTATATGATGAACAAGTAAATGAAATAGTCAAAATTTAGGTGTCAACGGTTGCAGGTCATGAAATTGAAGATAGATAAAAAAAGAGACCGGTGACAAAGGACCAAAGTATTGCTAAAAAGGGGACCAAAGTGGTCTGAGCCTTATGTTAAATAGGGTAAAAGCAATTTTATAATAGACCCACTCAAACTCATTTGTTTTGAGCTTTTAACTTTAAAACCAATTATGGCTCATACTTTAAGTTTGAGGTGATCCATATATGACTCGTTTAAATAAATGTGGATTAGAATGTGGGTTTGTGAACAATTTTGACAACCCTAGCTAGAATTGAGGTTAGTCTTTATCTCGCTAATCGAAAATTGAATGTGCAACGTAATGCTTGTGTGGATGGGTGTTTTGGCAAATGATGCTTTTCTTTTTTTCCTTTTTGTTTGTTTGAGAACTCATTACGTGTGCTCCACTCAATGGCACCTCGGCCTGAGTCTGCAAAGGCCATGCCCAAGTCCCCAGCAATCGGGCCTAGACCCATTGAGGCTATGCCCTAAACCCCAACACTCAAGATCAAGACCCCGGTGCCCAAGCCTTGGTCAATTAAGGGTAGGCCCCAAACACCGGTATTGGTGCCCACAAGCCCTCAAGGCTAGACCCCAAACTTGACTCTCTGTTCTTGGGACCCAATCCCCTACTCTTGGACCCACCTTGATAGTGAAAACGTCTTCTATTAATTATTTATTTTAATTAATATAAATGATTATTTGTATAAAAATAATTTTTAAATTATTCCTTTTTCATGAAACAAATGGAGCATTAAGTTGAAACACCATTGCATCTCCCTTTTTATTCTTTTCAAAACTATCCTTCACAAAATGGTAGGGTTTGGTAACTTGGAACTTTGAACCTACCCATCAAACAGATTCCCGAATTTTTGGAAATTGGAACCTTCCCTGCATATCTAAAAACCTAAAACCTACTTTCTTACAAGTTTCAAGATTGGTTCCAGAGTCTACCCAAGTTCCACTTATTTTTGTTGAACAATTATAATTAATTATCACCTCTAATGACCATTATTTGTTACAATTCACTGATTACAACTCATATTTAGATATATGAAAATTATGAAATATTAACAAATTGAAAGTCTCAGTCAAAAATATTATTGAAAATGGAAGCTCAAACTAGTGTTTCAAATTACAGAGTCATCATTAAACGTCATGGAATACTGTAGGAAGCAAAAAAACTTTTTCTAAGTTCCCTAAAACCTAAAATCTACCCATTGAAATAGATTCCTCAATTTTTAAAATTTAAAGAATTTGGAACCGAACTGGTGGAAACGAAGGACATAGTTAAATTACCACTAATATCTCCCACTTCACCCACTTCATTATGTAATTATTCATTTTCTTCCCCTCACATAATTACTAATATGTGAGGGAGAGATGACCTTTTGATGTCTGTTCCTCTAAAATCATTATTTGTAATTTATCTGATTTTTCGTAAAAAGCCTTCAGCACCTATTATCTGGAAATCTTCCACCCACTACTTCCAAAATCGATGCATGTGTGAAAGTTATCCCTCATGTTGTAACTATTATCGTGTCATGAACACCCGTGCATATACCCGTGTAGAACGAATTGGTTCTAGTACAAATTGAAAGGAAGGGTCCAAGTGTCTGCGTCTTTAGGTAAGGGCAGGGAAGCACATAAGAAAAGAAATTCGATGTTTGGGCCTACTCTAATGGCCAATCGACCAAACCAAAGTTCATTAATCAATTAGAGTTTTACGAAACGGACTTTCATTTAGCCCAATCATATACAAAAAAGAGAATTAGGAAAGAAGCTAAATGGCAAGGCCCAAGTTAGTGACCTCCAAGTTCGATGTTTAACAAAGAAGGGATCATATTTTCCTATGTTTTTTTCCCTCCAAGCTCGATGTCTGTGCATAACCCTACCAATCAAAAAAATGGTTGGGGGGGAGTTTCTCATCTCCCCGATTAAAGAAAAATCCCTTCAACTAGGAATTGAGGAAGCCAAAATTCAAAAAACAGACCTATCTAAATATAATGGGTCATGGCTTGAGGGTTGAGTCAGTTAATTTTCTCTAAACTTTGAAGAATATCCCAATTTTAAAAGGAAAAGGAGGGCAAGAATAAGAGCACCGAGAGAAAAATTGAAAATTTCTTGCACACGTGTCATTGTTATACAATAGAGCTGCATATGTAAATTCGTACTAATGATGATATTACCTTGCTATTCTGTGATTGGTGCTTGACAGAGATTTTATTAGGGCAACGGAACAACCATAAAATGCATACCACTAGTAAGCCCAGATGGAAATTTCTCGGAGATAAAAAAAGTTAATAATAAAGAATGAAACTGAGAGAGAGAGAGAGAGAGAGAGAGAGAGAGAGAGAGAGTGAGTCGTGCTGAGTCCATGATAAGTCCATGACCGTGCGATTACTGATAAGTCCATGGCTGAGTAATTACTGATCATGGACTCAGAACGACTTTGAGAGAGAGAGAGAGAGAGAGAGAGAGAGAGAGAGAGAGAGAGAGAGAGAGTCATGCTGAATCCATGATGAGTCCGTGGCTACGTAATGACTAATCATGGACTGAGCACGACTTAGAGAGAGAGAGAGAGAGACGTGCTAAGTCCATGATGAGTCCATGGCTGTGTAATGACTGATCATGGACTTAGCACGACTTTGAGAGAGAGAGAGAGAGAGTCGTGCCGAGTCCATTGCAATTTAATTTACCGTCCATTGCAATGTAATTACACCAATGGTGGACTTAGGATGACTCTCTCTCTTTCCACTAAAGGGTAGATATATCTGATCTTCTAATAGATCATTCCAAATAAAGTAAGAAATAAAAGATGTTCATTAATAATTATGCATTCTATTTTGTCTAAAAATCAGAATGATTAAATACAGCTCACCCATAGAAGTAATATTTCTTTGAGAAATAACCTTTGCAAGAATCCACACGTGCATAAGCATAGTGTGTGGACGATAACAATGGGTTACGTTTCTTTCTATCCCTAAAAACAATTTGGAGGAAAGTTGTGAAATAGCTAGTACGAGTACCTAGAGGGGGGGTGAATAGGTATACAAAAAATTTCTCGAAGCTTGCACGATATTTAAACAATTAGAGAATTTGCAACAGTTAAAAATTCAATCGCAAGACTGAGTAAGGGAAAGAGAGAATTGAACACTCGGTTTATAGTGGTTCGGCTTGATTCAAGCCTACGTCCACTCTTCTGCACTGACAGCCGATTGGCTGGATTCCACTATGATCAAAGAGTTGTTACAGTGTTGATCTTCCTTGATTTCTAGGTGTAGATGATCTACCACACTCACTCAAGGCGTCACCAAGTATAAACACTCTCTCGTATACAATTTCGCTCGTCTCAACTAACAATCAAGGATCTTGGACTCTGGAATTTTTCTATCGATCACACACTTAAGACAACTAGAACGTCTTCCTTTTATACTCCTTCATGCCATCATAGCCGTTGGCACTTACCAAAGGAATTCCTCCAATCTACCCGTTGGACGGAATCAATCAAGAAGATCATCCGAGCTATTTAAGGAATCGATGATAGCCCATCAATCTGTTCGCCCATACAATCAGGATCTCGGTTTCCAAGAATAGAATAATCCAAGATTATTTCGTCGACCATCGGATCTTCAATCGATCTTAGATAAGAATTAAAGAATCCGAAATGATTATCCAACCAAAGAATCTATTCCAGAGGATAGGATCAAATCCTCAACCATAAACCTCGGCTTTGGATTTCCTTCAACACTGGATTAGAAAGACTGTCAGTGAGAATGATTTTGAGTCTTGAGTCTTGAGATTACAAAGTCTTGAGACTATAAAGTCTTGAGACTTTAACTATCGATATCCAGACTTAGACTGATAGAAATGTTTTGTCGGCTTCAAAATATTCGGAAAGATTTCTCCAACAATCTCCCCCTTTTTGATGGTGACAAAACTTTCTTGAAGATTTGAACAACTTTGACCTGCAAAAACATTTCTCAAGCAATATGGCTAACTCATAAAGATTAATAAACAACCAGACTCGCATCCACAGCAAATTGGTTAGTCTTTCATGAGTAATACCATGTAACAATACTTGATATAAATGCAACCAGTCAAGCATCAAAATCCACAGCCAATTCAGTCTAACACTCAAGTTCAAGTTCTCAAGTCATACTAAAAAATAAACATAAACACAAAAGTCAAATAAAGTTTTAAAATAATGTTTGTTCAAATTGGTTCTCCCCTTTTTGTCATCATTAAAAAGAGGGTGAGAAAGGAGTCATGTCTCGCTTGGGAATGCGCACGATCCGGAAATCCCCAATGGACTGGACTACTCCTTCGAGCTTCTTCGGATCTTCTCGCAGATGAGCTACCTCTTCTCTCTTGGCATTGGCTTGAAGTTGCAGAGCGAGGTCTTTGAATTTATCTTCGAGAGATCGAAGATGCTTGTCCAAAGCATGCTTCAAAGCTTGGATTTCACGAGTCCAGAATATATATCGGTTACGCATTTCCGAAGAATATTCATGATACTACGAAGATCTGCAGAATCATCCGTCTGTGTACTGGCATTGGCTTTCTCAGATGGTGTGTATGCGAGACGATGGCGCTTCGAACGGTCCGGCAGATTTGGAATCGACGTATCACCTTCTCGGAGCAATTGAGAGACCTGAACTTCTTCTGGGTCTTCTGTAGATTGTCTTGGATCTTCAGCAGCATGAGGTGGAGACCTCTCTTGCTCGCTAACTCCCCCTGTCTCTAAGACATCGAAAGGGGAAGAGTGATGATCATGCTCTTGATTTCCCTTCTCTCCAGATTTATCGCCAGATCGTTGTTCTTTTTCTTCTTCTCCTTCTTCCTCAACTTCTTTCTCCTTCTCTCTCTGTTCTTCTTCTTCTCTCGCTTCCGCTGAAGTTCGTCGGATAAGACACGAACGTCTTGTTCTTGTCGATCTTGGAATAGTGGGATCTTCATCATCTTCATCCTCATCCTCATCCTCCAGGATAAAAGTTCTTTTCCTCTTTTTCGATGGAGCACCAATGGCCTTCTTTCCTTTCCTTTTGAAGCTGCATCGGACTGGAGATTTCACTTTGAATTTCTCCATTGCCTTAGAGAGTTCTTGCAGACGCATCTTCATTAACATTTTCAACCCTACCACCATCTTATCACACGTTCGAACACAAAAAGTATGTGGCAGTTCAATATTCAGATGTCGAAGATCTTGGTCACTGCCAGGATAAGGCAATTGTCCTTTGTCTTTTGACACCGCTTTCGTACATATGGAAAAGAATAGTGTGCGGGAGAGAAAACTTTCGTCCTGAGTTGACCGCATACATCAATTTTGCTTCAGAAAGAGACACAGAAGTCTTTGAAGTAGACTTAGGTTTGAGACAATTGATCACAATCTTGTGAAGCACAATGTTGATGGCATTCATCCTGGAATAGATAATTTTCTTATCTACATCCCTATCTTTGACAAGATCCGAGTAGTTCGAGCGGTGAGACTTTGATTGGGAGATAGCGTCCCCGTTCAACTCCAACTATGTCCGCCAACATATTCACATCTACCACATAGACTTTGTCTCGAACATCGAATGAAATTCTATTCGCATCCAAAAAGCTAAGATTTGAATAGAAATAAGCGGTCGATGATCATACCCGTCTCAGAGTCGGAGCGAAAGTCTCAAGTTGAAGCAAATTCAACTTCTCTCTTAGGTTCAAGTTGATGGAATCCAGGAAGTCAAAATCGACACTTCTAGGGTTGATTACCCCTCTTTTCAACAGACTGAAATACACTTTTTCCTGATCCTTGGATTTAAACAAATCCATCCGATTTCCTTTCACCTTTGCTGCCACACCCATTCTAGGTTTAAATTCAAGGAACATTTTGTCATCATCGTTCCCGTCAATCAGATTTTGTCCTGGCATACGAGGATCTCTTGGAATGTTCGCAAGTGCTTCCTCTGCTTTTCCTTTCGGGGCAATTCCCCATTCCTCCATTTTCTTCAGAAAAAGATACTCATTCCCATAATTTTTGTCCTTAAGGAAGTCATCTATATAGTTCAATGGAGTACCTGTGCTTTTCAATGCACGATAAAGTTTATACAAAAAGGAGGGCTTTTGAACTCTTCTTTGGGTCGGCATCCTCGATTATCTCTTCTTCCAGATTATGACTTGCACTTTGTGGGGCAGGAGATGCTGAATGACGTGGAGGAGAGCGAATCGGACTCTGTCGCTGACTTGGTAAGTCTTCTTCCTCAGTGAGATCGAAATGACTCGGTCCCTTCTTCATTCTTTGTGGTCCCCTGTTTGCGATTCTTGATGATTTCCTCGAAGACGACATCTTTCTTTGTCTATTGGAGGATTCCTTCACTTGCTTTCCCAAGAAAAATGACCACTTTCTCGACGACGAATAAGCGGTAAAAACAAGTATAGAGAGGAGAGTGCCTTTTAGGGTTTTGAAGATTGGGGAAAAGAAAACTGTATATATATAACTCGGTTTTGAAAAAGGAAGTTCAATCGGTGCAAGGAAAGTGAACGATCACTTCTTTTCAAAATCAATAAGCGCCAAAATTATTAAACGAAGGATCGTACCTTTTCGAGTTAATATTAGTACTTTTTAGATGAAATACAACTTACGAGTCTATAGCCATGGATGATTGAGTCTCGGGATTTAGAGTCTAAGAGATCGAGTCTTAGAGTTGGTGAGTCTCTAGACTTTAATTTCTTCAAGCTTCAAAATGTTGAGTCTCGAGCGGATAAAGTCGAACCGATTCTTCTCCAAAGGCTTTGTGAATATGTCCGCTAGTTGACTTTTGAATCAACAAATTGAATCGAGATTTCTCCATTTTGAATATGATCTCTAATAAAGTGATGTCGAATCTCAATATGCTTTGCTCTTGAATGAAGGATTGGATTTTTGGTGAGATTTATCGCACTGGTGTTGTCACATCTGATTTCTGTGCATGAGTCTTCAATGCCAAAGTCTTGTAGCTGTTGTTTTATCCATAGAATTTGCGAACAGCAGCTTCCAAGAGCTACATACTCTGCTTCTGTTGTTGAGAGAGCTACAGTGCTTTGCTTCCTTGAAAACCAAGACACCGTTCTGTTTCCAAGTAGTTGACAAGTTCCAGAAGTGCTCTTTCTATCGACTCTGCAACCGGCCAGATCTGCATCTGAGTATCCTAGAAGATTAAAGTCTCCCCTCTTTGGATACCAAAGACCGATGCTTGAAGATGAAGCAACGTATTTGATAATTCGTTTCACGGCAATGAGATGTGATTCTCTAGGATCCGATTGAAACCTAGCACAGATACAAACACTAAACAAAATATCAGGTCTAGAAGCAAAGTAAGATAAAGAAGTGAACCGATCATGCTCTGTACAGCTTTTGATCTACTTTCTTCCCTTCTTCATCCTTGTCTATCTTCGAGAACATGACATTGGTATGTCGATCTTTTTGCACTTTTCCAATCCAAACCTTTTGACAAGATCATTCGCATATTTTTCTTGATGGATGAAAGTTCCTTCCTTCATTTGTTTCACTTGGAGTCCAAGAAAGAATGTTAACTCTCCCATCATACTCATTTCAAATTCATCCCGCATAGACTTAGAAAATTTCTTGCAAAGACTTTCATTAGAGGATCCAAAAATAATGTCATCAACATATATTTGAACAAGTAAAAAGTTTTTGTTTTCCTTTTTGATAAACAAAGTAGTATCTACTTTACCTTTGACAAAACCATTCTGTAATAAAAACTTACTTAGTCTGTCGTCCCAAGCTCGAGGTGCTTGCTTTAGACCATACAGAGCCTTTTCGGTCAAGAGGCGAGTCCGGCTTCTTTGGGTCTTCAAATCCAGGCGGTTGTTCCACATAAACTTCCTCATGGATAAATCCATTTAGGAAAGCACTTTTGACGTCCATTTGGAATAACCTGAAATTTTTGTAACAAGCAAACGCAAGTAATAGACGAATAGCTTCTAACCTTGCAACGGGTGCGTAAGTCTCGTCATAGTCTATTCCTTCTTCTTGCGTATATCCTTTGGCCACGAGTCTTGCTTTGTTTCGTACGACTTTTCCTTTTCGTTCATTTTGTTCCTGAATACCCATTTGGTTCCAATAACGGTTTTACCTTTTGGTTTAGATGTCAATTCCCGGACATCATTGATGTTGAACTATCGAGCTCTTCTTGCATAGCTTCGATCCAGCTTTCATCGATAAAGCTTCTTCTATGCTTTTTGGTTCAATTTCGAGATGAGAGCCAAAGCACTAGATTCTTCATGCCTTTTTGATCGGGTGCGGATTCCTTCATTAAGTTCGCCAATAATAAGATCTTTGGGATGACTGGATTTGTGCTTCCAGTTACCGGGTTGATGATCTTTTTCTTTATTTGATTCTCCATGAGCGTCTTGATGATGGACTTCCGAATCCGAGATGCTTCTTGAGATGTAGACATTTGAAGATCTAGAGCGGATTCGAGTCTCTTCGTGCGAGTCCGACCGGATTCATCTTGCACTAAGTCTTGGAATTTGACATTCATTGATTCTTCCACAGATTGGCTTTTTTGTTGTAGACTCGTAGGCTTTGCTTGATGTAGAATATCCAAGGAAGATGCCTTCATCTGATCTTTCTTCAAACTTACCAACTCGATCATTTGCATTTTTCAAAATAAAGCATTTGCAACCGAACACATGAAAGTATGAAACAATAGGCTTCTTACCTCCAATGCTCTGGGTTCTTGTTGGTCCGAAGAGATCCATATGAAGCAACTGCATTACATGATTAGTAGATACATGATTTATTTGCTTAAATGAATTTCTTACCTGCTTTCCCAGAATGCATGGAGTGCATAAGTCAGACTTTTGGTATGGCAGTTTAGGTAGACCTCGAACAAACTGCTTTGAAGAGATTTTGGCTAATTGCTTCTTGTTGATATGGCCAAGTTTTCTGTGCCATAGAATTGCTTCATCTTGAATTGAGATTAAGCATTGTTCTTCATTTGGCTTTACATCAAGGAGGTAGATGTTTCCATGCCTTCGACCCATGAAAGAGGCGAGTCGAATCTTTGCTAATTCAGAACATATGCCTTCTTGAAAGAAGATCTTGTAACCAGTATCACACAATTGGCTAATGCTGAGTAGATTGTAGTTGAGTCCTTCCACTAGAGAGACATTGCTTATTGTGAGATTTCCAATTTTCGCAGTTCCGAATCCCACAATACTTCCTTTGCTATTTCCTCCGAATGAAACTTTTCCACCATTTACTTTAATAAGCTTTATGAAACATTTTGAGTCTCTGTCATGTGTCTTGAGCATCCGCTGTCAAGATACCACTTTACCTTCTTTTTACGAGACCGCATTCAAAAAAGAGTCTCAAGCTTTCTTTGGTACCCAAATTTTCTTGGGTCCTTTGGTGTTAGTAGGATGAGCATTATTAGGCCATACTCTCTTAACAGGCTTCCAAACCATAGGACACTCTTTTTCAAAATGATCCTGACTGTTACACTTAGAACACCTTAAAGCATTTCGACCTACAGGCTTTACAAAAACTCTTTTGAAATGATTTTTATAAGCCTCTCTCGATGGTCTTTTCTTAATTCTTTCTTTTACTTTCGGAAAATCAATCAAAGGGATTGTTTCAGCTGTCATACCTAGACCCGACTTATTGAAGTAAGGTCTTTGGATTGAAAGGACTTTTTCAAGTTTTTCGGACCCTATTGAAAATTTCTTTGAAATATTTGATAAATCAGTTTTTAAGAAAGCATTTTCTTTTGAAAGATTGTCTTCACTCTCTTTAAGAGTAGAAACATTCAAGTCTAAATTTTTACCTTTTCTTCTAAAATGTTTTCCTTTTGTTTTAAAATTGAGTTTTCCTTTTTGAGTTCGGAAATCTTTTTAAGAGAAGTCTTAAGACTAAAACATAACTCATCAATATATTTAGAGACTTTGACAGGGATTTTATAGTCACTTACCTCAAATTCACGTCCGAGTCGAGTCCGATCCAGTACGTGTCCGATTGCGCCATTAGACACGGGTTGGCATATTCCTCATCACTCTCTTCACACTCTGTATCGCTCCGGGTTTCGGCTTTAAGAGCTTTTCGAGATTTCTCAGCTTTTCCTCTTTTCTTTTTCAGAAGAGGACAGTTGGGTCTGATGTGTCCCTTCTTTTTACATTCGAAGCAAACTACATCTTTGTTTGGTTCCTCATCATCAACAGACTTGGTCTGCTGTCTCTGAAAACTTTGTTTCTTTGGGATGAACCTTCTGCCTTTTCTATTCAGTTTTCTGAATCTTCTTATCATGAGGGCGAGCTCCTCATCATCCATATCATCTTCAGAATCTGCATCATCAGAATCATCATTTGATTTTAGTGCAATAGATTCCTTACCTCTTGGATCTTCGTCTTCATTAATTCGTTCCACTTCGTAAGATCGAAGAGTTCCAATCGGTTCGTCTACGAGATAATGGCATGATTCTTTGCGTCTCTCTTATTGAAGTCTTTATATGATTCCAATCCTTGGAGAGTCCACGTAGAAGCTTGTTCACCTTCATGGGATCAGAAATTTTTTGTCCTTGGTTCTCAAGACCATTGACAATATCTGTAAAACGACTAAACATGTCGGTTATAGATTCTCCTGGTTTCATTTTGAAGGATTCATATTGACCAAGAAGAATGTTAATTGGTCTCCTTCACTCGATCTGTCCCTTCATAAGTGATATGTAACTGTCCCGGACTTCTTTTCTGTAACACAAGAAGATATTCTGTTATATTCAGTTGGTGACAAAGCACAATATAAAGAATAAATTGCTTTAGCATCGAGTGCTTGTCTCTTGTTTATTTCTTCTTGAGACATTCCGCTGGTTTCAACAGTTTCTTTCCCTCTTTCGAGAGATTGATGCAGCAGCGGGAGTGATTCCTTTTTCCACAACGTCCCATTCCAGAGGATCCTTTGATCGTAGGAAAGCTTTCATCTTGTTCTTCCAGATGTTGTAATCATTTCCATCGAAGTAGGGAGGTCTGGTATTGCTTTGCCCCTCCATCAGCCCCGGTGCTAGCATACTAGCCATGGATCTTTTACTATGAAGTAAAACACTTCAAACAAAGTAAGAACACGAGCTCTGATACCAATTGAAATAGCTAGTACGAGTACCTAGAGGGGGGGTGAATAGGTATACAAAAATTTCTCGAAGCTTGCACGATATTTAAACAATTAGAGGATTTGCAACAGTTAAAAATTCAATCGCAAGGCGAGTAAGGGAAAGAGAGAATTGAACACTCGGTTTATAGTGGTTCGGCTTGATTCAAGCCTACGTCCACTCTTCGCGACCGACAGCCGATTGGCTGGATTCCACTATGATCAAAGAGTTGTTACGGTGTTGATCTTCCTTGATTTCTAGGTGTAGATGATCTACCACACTCACTCAAGGCGTCACCAAGTATAAACACTCTCTCGTATACAATTTCGCTCGTCTCAACTAACAATCAAGGATCTTGAGACTACGGAATTTTTCTATCGATCACACACTTAAGACAACTAGAACGTCTTCCTTTTATACTCCTTCATGCCATCATAGCCGTTGGCACTTACCAAAGGAATTCCTCCAATCTACCCGTTGGACGGAATCAATCAAGAAGATCATCCGAGCTATTTAAGGAATCGATGATAGCCCATCAATCTGTTCGCCCATACAATCAGGATCTCGGTTTCCAAGAATAGAATAATCCAAGATTATTTCGTCGACCATCGGATCTTCAATCGATCTTAGATAAGAATTAAAGAATCCGAAATGATTATCCAACCAAAGAATCTATTCCAGAGGATAGGATCAAATCCTCAACCATAAACCTCGGCTTTGGATTTCCTTCAACACTTTGGATTAGAAAGGCGTCGGTGAGAATGATTTTGAGTCTTGAGTCTTGAGATTACAAAGTCTTGAGACTATAAAGTCTTGAGACTTTAACTATCGATATCCAGACTTAGATCGATAGAAATGTTTTGTCGGCTTCAAAATATTCGGAAAGATTTCTCCAACAATCTCCCCCTTTTTGATGGTGACAAAACTTTCTTGAAGATTTGAACAACTTTGACCTGCAAAAACATTTCTCAAGCAATATGGCTAACTCATAAAGATTAATAAACAACCAGACTCGCATCCACAGCAAATTGGTTAGTCTTTCATGAGTAATACCATGTAACAATACTTGATATAAATGCAAGTCAAGCATCAAAATCCACAGCCAATTCAGTCTAACACTCAAGTTCAAGTTCTCAAGTCATACTAAAAAATAAACATAAACACAAAAGTCAAATAAAGTTTTAAAATAATGTTTGTTCAAATTGGTTCTCCCCCTTTTTGTCATCATTAAAAAGAGGGTGAGAAAGGAGTCATGTACGCTTGGGAATGCGCACGATCTGGAAATCCCCAATGGACTGGACTACTCCTTCGAGCTTCTTCAGATCTTCTCGCAGATGAGCTACCTCTTCTCTCTTGGCATTGGCTTGAAGTTGCAGAGCGAGGTCTTTGAATTTATCTTCCAGAGAGACTGAAGATGCTTGTCCAAAGATGCTTCAAAGCTTGGATTTCACGAGTCCAGAATATATATCGGTTACGCATTTCGAAGAATATTCATGATACTACGAAGATCTGCAGAATCATCCGTCGTATACCGGCATTGGCTTTCTCGGATGGTGTGTATGCGAGACGATGGCGCTTCGAACGGTCCGGCAGATTTGGAATCGACGTATCACCTTCTTCGTGCAATTGAGAGACCTGAACTTCTTCGGGTCTTCAGATTGTCTTGGATCTTCAGCAGCATGAGGTGGAGACCTCTCTTGCTCGCTAACTCCCCCTGTCTCTAAGACATCGAAAGGGGAAGAGTGATGATCATGCTCTTGATTTCCCTTCTCTCCAGATTTATCAGCAGACTGTTCTTTTTCTTCTTCTCCTTCTTCCTCAACTTCTTTCTCCTTCTCTCTCTGTTCTTCTTCTTCTCTGCTCTGCTGAAGTTCTGTCGGATAAGACACAGAACGTCTTGTTCTTGTCGATCTTTGGAATAGTGGGATCTTCATCATCTTCATCCTCATCCTCATCCTCCAGGATAAAAGTTCTTTTCCTCTTTTTCGATGGAGCACCAATGGCCTTCTTTCCTTTCCTTTTTGAAGCAGACTGGACTGGAGATTTCACTTTGAATTTCTCCATTGCCTTAGAGAGTTCTTGCAGACGCATCTTCATTAACATTTTCAACCCTACCACCATCTTATCACACGTTCGAACACAAAAAGTATGTGGCAGTTCAATATTCAGATGTCGAAGATCTTGGTCACAGCACCAGGATAAGGCAATTGTCCTTTGTCTTTTGACACCGCTTTCTGTACATATGGAAAAGAATAGTGTGCGGGAGAGAAAACTTTCGTCTGAGTTGACCGCATACATCAATTTTGCTTGAAAGAGACACGAAGTCTTTGAAGTAGACTTAGGTTTGAGACAATTGATCACAATCTTGTGAAGCACAATGTTGATGGCATTCATCCTGGAATAGATAATTTTCTTATCTACATCCCTATCTTTGACAAGATCCGAGTAGTTCGAGCGGTGAGACTTTGATTGGGAGATAGCGTCCCCGTTCAACTCCAACTATGTCCGCCAACATATTCACATCTACCACATAGACTTTGTCTCGAACATTGAATGAAATTCTATTCGCATCCAAAAAGCTAAGATTTGAATAGAAATAAGCGGTCGGATGATCATACCCGTCTCGTAGAGTCGAGCGAGAAAGTCTCAAGTTGAAGCAAATTCAACTTCTCTCTTAGGTTCAAGTTGATGGAATCCGGGAAGTCAAAATCGACACTTCTAGGGTTGATTACCCCTCTTTTCAACAGATCGAAATACACTTTTTCCTGATCCTTGGATTTAAACAAATCCATCCGATTTCCTTTCACCTTTGCTGCCACACCCATTCTAGGTTTAAATTCAAGGAACATTTTGTCATCATCGTTCCCGTCAATCAGATTTTGTCCTGGCATACGAGGATCTCTTGGAATGTTCGCAAGTGCTTCCTCCGCTTTTCCTTTCGGGGCAATTCCCCATTCCTCCATTTTCTTCAGAAAAAGATACTCATTCCCATAATTTTTGTCCTTAAGGAAGTCATCTATATAGTTCAATGGAGTACTGTGCTTTTCAATGCACGATAAAGTTTATACAAAAAGGAGGGCTTTTGAACTCTTCGGGTCGGCATCCTCGATTATCTCTTCTTCCAGTTATGACTTGCACTTTGTGGGGCGGGAGATGCTGAATGACGTGGAGGAGAGCGAATCGGACTCGTCGCCGACTTGGTAAGTCTTCTTCCTCGGTGAGATCGAAATGACTCGGTCCCTTCTTCATTCTTTGTGGTCCCCCGTTTGCGATTCTTGATGATTTCCTCGAAGACGACATCTTTCTTTGTCTATTGGAGGATTCCTTCACTTGCTTTCCCAAGAAAAATGACCACTTTCTCGACGACGAATAAGCGGAAAAAAAGTATAGAGAGGAGAGTGCCTTTTAGGGTTTTGAAGATTGGGGAAAAGAAAAAGCGTATATATATAACTCGGTTTTGAAAAAGGAAGTTCAATCGGTGCAAGGAAAGTGAACGATCACTTCTTTTCAAAATCAATAAACGCCAAAATTATTAAACGAAGGATCGTACCTTTTCGAGTTAATATTAGTACTTTTTAGATGAAATACAACTTACGAGTCTATAGCCATGGATGATTGAGTCTCAGGATTTAGAGTCTAAGAGATCAGAGTCTTAGAGTTGGTGAGTCTCTAGACTTTAATTTCTTCAAGCTTCAAAATGTTGAGTCTCGAGCGGATAAAGTCGAACTGATTCTTCTCCAAAGGCTTTGTGAATATGTCCGCTAGTTGACTTTTGAATCAACAAATTGAATCGAGATTTCTCCATTTTGAATATGATCTCTAATAAAGTGATGGCGAATCTCAATATGCTTTGCTCTTGAATGAAGGATTGGATTTTTGGTGAGATTTATCGCACTTTGGTGTTGTCACATCTCGATTTCGTGCATGAGTCTTCAATGCCAAAGTCTTGTAGCTGTTGTTTTATCCATAGAATTTGCGAACAGCAGCTTCCAAGAGCTACATACTCTGCTTCTGTTGTTGAGAGAGCTACAGTGCTTTGCTTCCTTGAAAACCAAGACACCGTTCTGTTTCCAAGTAGTTGACAAGTTCCAAAAGTGCTCTTTCTATCGACTCTGCAACCGGCCAGATCTGCATCTGAGTATCCTAGAAGATTAAAGTCTCCCCTCTTTGGATACCAAAGACCGATGCTTGAAGATGAAGCAACGTATTTGATAATTCGTTTCACGGCAATGAGATGTGATTCTCTAGGATCCGATTGAAACCTAGCACGAGATACAAACACTAAACAAAATATCAGGTCTAGAAGCGTAAGATAAAGAAGTGAACCGATCATGCTCTGTACAGCTTTTGATCTACTTTCTTCCCTTCTTCATCCTTGTCTATCTTCTGAGAACATGACATTGGTATGTCGATCTTTTTGCACTTTTCCAATCCAAACCTTTTGACAAGATCATTCGCATATTTTTCTTGATGGATGAAAGTTCCTTCCTTCATTTGTTTCACTTGGAGTCCAAGAAAGAATGTTAACTCTCCCATCATACTCATTTCAAATTCATCCCGCATAGACTTAGAAAATTTCTTGCAAAGACTTTCATTAGAGGATCCAAAAATAATGTCATCAACATATATTTGAACAAGTAAAAAGTTTTTGTTTTCCTTTTTGATAAACAAAGTAGTATCTACTTTACCTTTGACAAAACCATTATGTAATAAAAACTTACTTAGTACGTCGTCCCAAGCTCGAGGTGCTTGCTTTAGACCATACAGAGCCTTTTCGGTCCCGAAGGCGAGTCGGCTTCTTTGGGTCTTCAAATCCAGGCGGTTGTTCCACATAAACTTCCTCATGGATAAATCCATTTAGGAAAGCACTTTTGACGTCCATTTGGAATAACCTGAAATTTTTGTAACAAGCAAACGCAAGTAATAGACGAATAGCTTCTAACCTTGCAACGGGTGCGTAAGTCTCGTCATAGTCTATTCCTTCTTCTTGCGTATATCCTTTGGCCACGAGTCTTGCTTTGTTTCGTAAGACTTTTCCTTTTTCGTTCATTTTGTTCCTGAATACCCATTTGGTTCCAATAACGGTTTTACCTTTTGGTTTAGATGTCAATTCCCAGACATCATTGATGTTGAACTGTCGAGCTCTTCTTGCATAGCTTCGATCCAGCTTTCATCGATAAAGCTTCTTCTATGCTTTTTGGTTCAATTTCGAGATGAGAGCCACAAAGCACTAGATTCTTCATGCCTTTTTGATCGGTGCGGATTCCTTCATTAAGTTCGCCAATAATAAGATCTTTGGGATGACTGGATTTGTGCTTCCAGTTACCGGGTTGATGATCTTTTTCTTTATTTGATTCTCCATGAGCGTCTTGATGATGGACTTCCGAATCCGAGATGCTTCTTGAGATGTAGACATTTGAAGATCTAGAGCGGATTCAGTCTCTTCGTACTGAGTCTGACTGGATTCATCTTGCACTAAGTCTTGGAATTTGACATTCATTGATTCTTCCACAGATTGGCTTTTTTTGTTGTAGACTCTGTAGGCTTTGCTTGATGTAGAATATCCAAGGAAGATGCCTTCATCTGATCTTTCTTCAAACTTACCAACTCGATCATTTGCATTTTTCAAAATAAAGCATTTGCAACCGAACACATGAAAGTATGAAACAATAGGCTTCTTACCTCCAATGCTCTGGGTTCTTGTTGGTCCGAAGAGATCCATATGAAGCAACTGCATTACATGATTAGTAGATACATGATTTATTTGCTTAAATGAATTTCTTACCTGCTTTCCCGAATGCATGGAGTGCATAAGTCGACTTTTGGTATGGCGGTTTAGGTAGACCTCGAACAAACTGCTTTGAAGAGATTTTGGCTAATTGCTTCTTGTTGATATGGCCAAGTTTTCTGTGCCATAGAATTGCTTCATCTTGAATTGAGATTAAGCATTGTTCTTCATTTGGCTTTACATCAAGGAGGTAGATGTTTCCATGCCTTCGACCCATGAAAGACTGAGTCGAATCTTTGCTAATTCCAGAACATATGCCTTCTTGAAAGAAGATCTTGTAACCAGTATCACACAATTGGCTAATGCTGAGTAGATTGTAGTTGAGTCCTTCCACTAGAGAGACATTGCTTATTGTGAGATTTCCAATTTTCGCAGTTCCGAATCCCACAATACTTCCTTTGCTATTTCCTCCGAATGAAACTTTTCCACCATTTACTTTAATAAGCTTTATGAAACATTTTGAGTCTCTGTCATGTGTCTTGAGCATCCGCTGACAAGATACCACTTTACCTTCTTTTTTACGAGACCCGCATTCAAAAAGAGTCTCAAGCTTTCTTTGGTACCCAAATTTTCTTGGGTCCTTTGGTGTTAGTAGGATGAGCATTATTAGGCCATACTCTCTTAACAGGCTTCCAAACCATAGGACACTCTTTTTCAAAATGATCCCGATGTTACACTTAGAACACCTTAAAGCATTTCGACCTACGGGCTTTACAAAAACTCTTTTGAAATGATTTTTATAAGCCTCTCTCGATGGTCTTTTCTTAATTCTTTCTTTTACTTTCGGAAAATCAATCAAAGGGATTGTTTCAGCTGTCATACCTAGACCCGACTTATTGAAGTAAGGTCTTTGGATTGAAAGGACTTTTTCAAGTTTTCGGACCCTATTGAAAATTTCTTTGAAATATTTGATAAATCAGTTTTTAAGAAAGCATTTTCTTTTGAAAGATTGTCTTCACTCTCTTTAAGAGTAGAAACATTCAAGTCTAAATTTTTTACCTTTTCTTCTAAAATGTTTTCCTTTTGTTTTAAAATTGAGTTTTCCTTTTTGAGTTCGGAAATCTTTTTAAGAGAAGTCTTAAGACTAAAACATAACTCATCAATATATTTAGAGACTTTGACAGGGATTTTATAGTCACTTACCTCAAATTCACCGTCCGAGTCGATCCAGTACGTGTCCGATTGCGCCATTAGACACGGGTTGGCATATTCCTCATCACTCTCTTCACACTCGTATCGCTCCGGGTTTCGGCTTTAAGAGCTTTTCGAGATTTCTCAGCTTTTCCTCTTTTCTTTTCGAAGAGGACAGTTGGGTCCGATGTGTCCCTTCTTTTTACATTCGAAGCAAACTACATCTTTGTTTGGTTCCTCATCATCAACGAGACTTGGTCTGCTGTCTCTGAAAACTTTGTTTCTTTGGGATGAACCTTCTGCCTTTTCTATTCAGTTTTCTGAATCTTCTTATCATGAGGGCGAGCTCCTCATCATCCATATCATCTTCAGAATCTGCATCATCAGAATCATCATTTGATTTTAGTGCAATAGATTCCTTACCTCTTGGATCTTCGTCTTCATTAATTCGTTCCACTTCGTAAGACTCGAAGAGTTCCAATCGGTTCGTCTACGAGATAATGGCATGATTCTTTGCGTCTCTCTTATTGAAGTCTTTATATGATTCCAATCCTTGGAGAGTCCACGTAGAAGCTTGTTCACCTTCATGGGATCAGAAATTTTTTGTCCTTGGTTCTCAAGACCATTGACAATATCTCGTAAAACGACTAAACATGTCGGTTATAGATTCTCCTGGTTTCATTTTGAAGGATTCATATTGACCAAGAAGAATGTTAATTCTGGTCTCCTTCACTCGATCTGTCCCTTCATAAGTGATATGTAACTTTGTCCCAGACTTCTTTTGCTGTAACACAAGAAGATATTCTGTTATATTCAGTTGGTGACAAAGCACAATATAAAGAATAAATTGCTTTAGCATCGAGTGCTTGTCTCTTGTTTATTTCTTCTTGAGACATTCCGCTGGTTTCAACAGTTTCTTTCCCTCTTTCAGAGATTGATGCAGCAGCAGGAGTGATTCCTTTTTCCACAACGTCCCATTCCAGAGGATCCTTTGATCGTAGGAAAGCTTTCATCTTGTTCTTCCAGATGTTGTAATCATTTCCATCGAAGTAGGGAGGTCTGGTATTGCTTTGCCCCTCCATCAGCCCCGGTGCTAGCATACTAGCCATGGATCTTTTACTATGAAGTAAAACACTTCAAACAAAGTAAGAACACGAGCTCTGATACCAATTGAAATAGCTAGTACGAGTACCTAGAGGGGGGGTGAATAGGTATACAAAAAATTTCTCGAAGCTTGCACGATATTTAAACAATTAGAGAATTTGCAACAGTTAAAAATTCAATCGCAAGACTGAGTAAGGGAAAGAGAGAATTGAACACTCGGTTTATAGTGGTTCGGCTTGATTCAAGCCTACGTCCACTCTTCGCACCGACGATTGACCCGATTGGCTGGATTCCACTATGATCAAAGAGTTGTTACGGTGTTGATCTTCCTTGATTTCTAGGTGTAGATGATCTACCACACTCACTCAAGGCGTCACCAAGTATAAACACTCTCTCGTATACAATTTCGCTCGTCTCAACTAACAATCAAGGATCTTCGGACTGGAATTTTTCTATCGATCACACACTTAAGACAACTAGAACGTCTTCCTTTTATACTCCTTCATGCCATCATAGCCGTTGGCACTTACCAAAGGAATTCCTCCAATCTACCCGTTGGACGGAATCAATCAAGAAGATCATCCGAGCTATTTAAGGAATCGATGATAGCCCATCAATCTGTTCGCCCATACAATCAGGATCTCGGTTTCCAAGAATAGAATAATCCAAGATTATTTCGTCGACCATCGGATCTTCAATCGATCTTAGATAAGAATTAAAGAATCCGAAATGATTATCCAACCAAAGAATCTATTCCAGAGGATAGGATCAAATCCTCAACCATAAACCTCGGCTTTGGATTTCCTTCAACACTGGATTAGAAAGACTGTCAGTGAGAATGATTTTGAGTCTTGAGTCTTGAGATTACAAAGTCTTGAGACTATAAAGTCTTGAGACTTTAACTATCGATATCCAGACTTAGATCGATAGAAATGTTTTGTCGGCTTCAAAATATTCGGAAAGATTTCTCCAACAATCTCCCCTTTTTGATGGTGACAAAACTTTCTTGAAGATTTGAACAACTTTGACCTGCAAAAACATTTCTCAAGCAATATGGCTAACTCATAAAGATTAATAAACAACCAGACTCTGCATCCACAGCAAATTGGTTAGTCTTTCATGAGTAATACCATGTAACAATACTTGATATAAATGCAACCAGTCAAGCATCAAAATCCACAGCCAATTCAGTCTAACACTCAAGTTCAAGTTCTCAAGTCATACTAAAAAATAAACATAAACACAAAAGTCAAATAAAGTTTTAAAATAATGTTTGTTCAAATTGGTTCTCCCCCTTTTTGTCATCATTAAAAAAGGGTGAGAAAGGAGTCATGTACGCTTGGGAATGCGCACGATCCGGAAATCCCCAATGGTGGACTACTCCTTCGAGCTTCTTCGAGATCTTCTCGCGAGATGAGCTACCTCTTCTCTCTTGGCATTGGCTTGAAGTTGCGGAGCGAGGTCTTTGAATTTATCTTCCGAGAGGCGAAGATGCTTGTCCAAAGCATGCTTCAAAGCTTGGATTTCACAGTCGAATATATATCTCGGTTACGCATTTCCGAAGAATATTCATGATACTACGAAGATCTGCAGAATCATCCGTCGTGTGCGGCATTGGCTTTCTCGGATGGTGTGTATGCGAGACGATGGCGCTTCTGAACGGTCTGGCAGATTTGGAATCGACGTATCACCTTCTTCAGGCAATTGAGAGACCTGAACTTCTTCTGGGTCTTCTGTAGATTGTCTTGGATCTTCAGCAGCATGAGGTGGAGACCTCTCTTGCTCGCTAACTCCCCCTGTCTCTAAGACATCGAAAGGGGAAGAGTGATGATCATGCTCTTGATTTCCCTTCTCTCTCATTTATCGCCAGACTGTTCTTTTTCTTCTTCTCCTTCTTCCTCAACTTCTTTCTCCTTCTCTCTCTGTTCTTCTTCTTCTCTCGCTCTCCGCTGAAGTTCGTCGGATAAGACACGAACGTCTTGTTCTTGTCGATCTTGGAATAGTGGGATCTTCATCATCTTCATCCTCATCCTCATCCTCCAGGATAAAAGTTCTTTTCCTCTTTTCGATGGAGCACCAATGGCCTTCTTTCCTTTCCTTTTTGAAGCGGATCGGACTGGAGATTTCACTTTGAATTTCTCCATTGCCTTAGAGAGTTCTTGCAGACGCATCTTCATTAACATTTTCAACCCTACCACCATCTTATCACACGTTCGAACACAAAAAGTATGTGGCAGTTCAATATTCAGATGTCTGAAGATCTTGGTCACCAGACCAGGATAAGGCAATTGTCCTTTGTCTTTTGACACTGCTCTGTACATATGGAAAAGAATAGTGTGCGGGAGAGAAAACTTTCGTCCTGAGTTGACCGCATACATCAATTTTGCTTCAGAAAGAGACACAGAAGTCTTTGAAGTAGACTTAGGTTTGAGACAATTGATCACAATCTTGTGAAGCACAATGTTGATGGCATTCATCCTGGAATAGATAATTTTCTTATCTACATCCCTATCTTTGACAAGATCCAGAGTAGTTCGAGCAGGTGAGACTTTGATTGGGAGATAGCGTCCCCGTTCAACTCCAACTATGTCCGCCAACATATTCACATCTACCACATAGACTTTGTCTCGAACACTTTGAATGAAATTCTATTCGCATCCAAAAAGCTAAGATTTGAATAGAAATAAGCGGTCGGATGATCATACCCGTCGTAGAGTCGGAGCGAGAAAGTCTCAAGTTGAAGCAAATTCAACTTCTCTCTTAGGTTCAAGTTGATGGAATCCGGGAAGTCAAAATCGACACTTCTAGGGTTGATTACCCCTCTTTTCAAAGAGACTGAAATACACTTTTTCCTGATCCTTGGATTTAAACAAATCCATCCGATTTCCTTTCACCTTTGCTGCCACACCCATTCTAGGTTTAAATTCAAGGAACATTTTGTCATCATCGTTCCGTCAATCAGATTTTGTCTGGCATACGAGGATCTCTTGGAATGTTCGCAAGTGCTTCCTCCGCTTTTCCTTTCGGGGCAATTCCCCATTCCTCCATTTTCTTCAGAAAAGATACTCATTCCCATAATTTTTGTCCTTAAGGAAGTCATCTATATAGTTCAATGGAGTACTGTGCTTTTCAATGCACGATAAAGTTTATACAAAAAGGAGGGCTTTTGAACTCTTCTTGGGTCGGCATCCTCGATTATCTCTTCTTCCAGATTATGACTTGCACTTTGTGGGGCGGGGAGATGCTGAATGACGTGGAGGAGAGCGAATCGGACTCGTCGCGACTTGGTAAGTCTTCTTCCTCAGTGAGATCGAAATGACTCGGTCCCTTCTTCATTCTTTGTGGTCCCCTGTTTGCGATTCTTGATGATTTCCTCGAAGACGACATCTTTCTTTGTCTATTGGAGGATTCCTTCACTTGCTTTCCCAAGAAAAATGACCACTTTCTCGACGACGAATAAGCAGTAAAACAGTATAGAGAGGAGAGTGCCTTTTAGGGTTTTGAAGATTGGGGAAAAGAAAAACTGTATATATATAACTCAGTTTTGAAAAAGGAAGTTCAATCGGTGCAAGGAAAGTGAACGATCACTTCTTTTCAAAATCAATAACTGCCAAAATTATTAAACGAAGGATCGTACCTTTTCGAGTTAATATTAGTACT
Organism: Eucalyptus grandis; assembly: GCF_016545825.1. Lineage (NCBI taxonomy): Eukaryota > Viridiplantae > Streptophyta > Magnoliopsida > Myrtales > Myrtaceae > Eucalyptus > Eucalyptus grandis. The sequence goes on from NC_052620.1 coordinate 22,113,827, forward strand.
TTTTAGATGAAATACAACTTACAGTCTATAGCCATGGATGATTGAGTCTCAGGATTTAGAGTCTAAGAGATCAGAGTCTTAGAGTTGGTGAGTCTCTAGACTTTAATTTCTTCAAGCTTCAAAATGTTGAGTCTCGAGCGGATAAAGTCGAACTGATTCTTCTCCAAAGGCTTTGTGAATATGTCCGCTAGTTGACTTTTTGAATCAACAAATTGAATCGAGATTTCTCCATTTTGAATATGATCTCTAATAAAGTGATGTCGAATCTCAATATGCTTTGCTCTTGAATGAAGGATTGGATTTTTGGTGAGATTTATCGCACTTTGGTGTTGTCACATCGATTTACGTGCATGAGTCTTCAATGCCAAAGTCTTGTAGCTGTTGTTTTATCCATAGAATTTGCGAACAGCAGCTTCCAAGAGCTACATACTCGCTTCGTTGTTGAGAGAGCTACGGTGCTTTGCTTCCTTGAAAACCAAGACACCGTTCTGTTTCCAAGTAGTTGACAAGTTCCGAAGTGCTCTTTCTATCGACTCGCAACCGGCCAGATCGCATCCGAGTATCCTAGAAGATTAAAGTCTCCCCTCTTTGGATACCAAAGACCGATGCTTGAAGATGAAGCAACGTATTTGATAATTCGTTTCACGGCAATGAGATGTGATTCTCTAGGATCGATTGAAACCTAGCACGAGATACAAACACTAAACAAAATATCAGGTCTAGAAGCAAGTAAGATAAAGAAGTGAACCGATCATGCTCTGTACAGCTTTTGATCTACTTTCTTCCCTTCTTCATCCTTGTCTATCTTCTGAGAACATGACATTGGTATGTCGATCTTTTTGCACTTTTCCAACCCAAACCTTTTGACAAGATCATTCGCATATTTTTCTTGATGGATGAAAGTTCCTTCCTTCATTTGTTTCACTTGGAGTCCAAGAAAGAATGTTAACTCTCCCATCATACTCATTTCAAATTCATCCCGCATAGACTTAGAAAATTTCTTGCAAAGACTTTCATTAGAGGATCCAAAAATAATGTCATCAACATATATTTGAACAAGTAAAAAGTTTTTGTTTTCCTTTTTGATAAACAAAGTAGTATCTACTTTACCTTTGACAAAACCATTCTGTAATAAAAACTTACTTAGTCTGTCGTCCCAAGCTCGAGGTGCTTGCTTTAGACCATACAGAGCCTTTTTTCACGAAGGCGAGTCCGGCTTCTTTGGGTCTTCAAATCCAGGCGGTTGTTCCACATAAACTTCCTCATGGATAAATCCATTTAGGAAAGCACTTTTGACGTCCATTTGGAATAACCTGAAATTTTTGTAACAAGCAAACGCAAGTAATAGACGAATAGCTTCTAACCTTGCAACGGGTGCGTAAGTCTCGTCATAGTCTATTCCTTCTTCTTGCGTATATCCTTTGGCCACGAGTCTTGCTTTGTTTCGTACGACTTTTCCTTTTCGTTCATTTTGTTCCGAATACCCATTTGGTTCCAATAACGGTTTTACCTTTTGGTTTAGATGTCAATTCCCGGACATCATTGATGTTGAACTATCGAGCTCTTCTTGCATAGCTTCGATCCAGCTTTCATCGATAAAGCTTCTTCTATGCTTTTTGGTTCAATTTCAGAGATGAGAGCCACGGCACTAGATTCTTCATGCCTTTTTGATCAGTGCGGATTCCTTCATTAAGTTCGCCAATAATAAGATCTTTGGGATGACTGGATTTGTGCTTCCGGTTACCGGGTTGATGATCTTTTTCTTTATTTGATTCTCCATGAGCGTCTTGATGATGGACTTCCGAATCCGAGATGCTTCTTGAGATGTAGACATTTGAAGATCTAGAGCGGATTCGGTCTCTTCGTCGAGTCCGATTTGGATTCATCTTGCACTAAGTCTTGGAATTTGACATTCATTGATTCTTCCACAGATTGGCTTTTTTTGTTGTAGACTCTGTAGGCTTTGCTTGATGTAGAATATCCAAGGAAGATGCCTTCATCGATCTTTCTTCAAACTTACCAACTCGATCATTTGCATTTTTCAAAATAAAGCATTTGCAACCGAACACATGAAAGTATGAAACAATAGGCTTCTTACCTCCAATGCTCTGGGTTCTTGTTGGTCCGAAGAGATCCATATGAAGCAACTGCATTACATGATTAGTAGATACATGATTTATTTGCTTAAATGAATTTCTTACTGCTTTCCCAGAATGCATGGAGTGCATAAGTCAGACTTTTGGTATGGCGGTTTAGGTAGACCTCGAACAAACCTGCTTTGAAGAGATTTTGGCTAATTGCTTCTTGTTGATATGGCCAAGTTTTCTGTGCCATAGAATTGCTTCATCTTGAATTGAGATTAAGCATTGTTCTTCATTTGGCTTTACATCAAGGAGGTAGATGTTTCCATGCCTTCGACCCATGAAAGGCGAGTCGAATCTTTGCTAATTCCAGAACATATGCCTTCTTGAAAGAAGATCTTGTAACCGAGTATCACACAATTGGCTAATGCTGAGTAGATTGTAGTTGAGTCCTTCCACTAGAGAGACATTGCTTATTGTGAGATTTCCAATTTTCGCAGTTCCGAATCCCACAATACTTCCTTTGCTATTTCCTCCGAATGAAACTTTTCCACCATTTACTTTAATAAGCTTTATGAAACATTTTGAGTCTCTGTCATGTGTCTTGAGCATCCGCTGACAAGATACCACTTTACCTTCTTTTTACGAGACCTCGCATTCAAAAAAAGAGTCTCAAGCTTTCTTTGGTACCCAAATTTTCTTGGGTCCTTTGGTGTTAGTAGGATGAGCATTATTAGGCCATACTCTCTTAACAGGCTTCCAAACCATAGGACACTCTTTTTCAAAATGATCCCGATTTGTTACACTTAGAACACCTTAAAGCATTTCGACCTACGGGCTTTACAAAAACTCTTTTGAAATGATTTTTATAAGCCTCTCTCGATGGTCTTTTCTTAATTCTTTCTTTTACTTTCGGAAAATCAATCAAAGGGATTGTTTCAGCTGTCATACCTAGACCCGACTTATTGAAGTAAGGTCTTTGGATTGAAAGGACTTTTTCAAGTTTTTCGGACCCTATTGAAAATTTCTTTGAAATATTTGATAAATCAGTTTTTAAGAAAGCATTTTCTTTTGAAAGATTGTCTTCACTCTCTTTAAGAGTAGAAACATTCAAGTCTAAATTTTTACCTTTTCTTCTAAAATGTTTTCCTTTTGTTTTAAAATTGAGTTTTCCTTTTTGAGTTCGGAAATCTTTTTAAGAGAAGTCTTAAGACTAAAACATAACTCATCAATATATTTAGAGACTTTGACAGGGATTTTATAGTCACTTACCTCAAATTCACTGTCTGAGTCTGATCCAGAGTCTGTGTCGATTGCGCCATTAGACACAGGTTGGCATATTCCTCATCACTCTCTTCACACTCTGTATCGCTCCAGGTTTCGGCTTTAAGAGCTTTTCGAGATTTCTCAGCTTTTCCTCTTTTCTTTTTCAGAAGAGGACAGTTGGGTCTGATGTGTCCCTTCTTTTTACATTCGAAGCAAACTACATCTTTGTTTGGTTCCTCATCATCAACAGACTTGGTCTCTGCTGTCTCTGAAAACTTTGTTTCTTTGGGATGAACCTTCTGCCTTTTCTATTCAGTTTTCTGAATCTTCTTATCATGAGGGCGAGCTCCTCATCATCCATATCATCTTCAGAATCTGCATCATCAGAATCATCATTTGATTTTAGTGCAATAGATTCCTTACCTCTTGGATCTTCGTCTTCATTAATTCGTTCCACTTCGTAAGACTCGAAGAGTTCCAATCGGTTCGTCTACGAGATAATGGCATGATTCTTTGCGTCTCTCTTATTGAAGTCTTTATATGATTCCAATCCTTGGAGAGTCCACGTAGAAGCTTGTTCACCTTCATGGGATCAGAAATTTTTGTCCTTGGTTCTCAAGACCATTGACAATATCTCGTAAAACGACTAAACATGTCGGTTATAGATTCTCTGGTTTCATTTTGAAGGATTCATATTGACCAAGAAGAATGTTAATTCTGGTCTCCTTCACTCGATCTGTCCCTTCATAAGTGATATGTAACCTGTCCCAGACTTCTTTTTTGCTGTAACACAAGAAGATATTCTGTTATATTCAGTTGGTGACAAAGCACAATATAAAGAATAAATTGCTTTAGCATCGAGTGCTTGTCTCTTGTTTATTTCTTCTTGAGACATTCCGCTGGTTTCAACAGTTTCTTTCCCTCTTTCAGAGATTGATGCAGCAGCGGGAGTGATTCCTTTTTCCACAACGTCCCATTCCGGAGGATCCTTTGATCGTAGGAAAGCTTTCATCTTGTTCTTCCGGATGTTGTAATCATTTCCATCGAAGTAGGGAGGTCTGGTATTGCTTTGCCCCTCCATCAGCCCGGTGCTAGCATACTAGCCATGGATCTTTTACTATGAAGTAAAACACTTCAAACAAAGTAAGAACACGAGCTCGATACCAATTGAAATAGCTAGTACGAGTACCTAGAGGGGGTGAATAGGTATACAAAAATTTCTCGAAGCTTGCACGATATTTAAACAATTAGAGAATTTGCAACAGTTAAAAATTCAATCGCAAAGCGAGTAAGGGAAAGAGAGAATTGAACACTCGGTTTATAGTGGTTCGGCTTGATTCAAGCCTACGTCCACTCTTCGCACCGACAGCCGATTGGCTGGATTCCACTATGATCAAAGAGTTGTTACGGTGTTGATCTTCCTTGATTTCTAGGTGTAGATGATCTACCACACTCACTCAAGGCGTCACCAAGTATAAACACTCTCTGTATACAATTTCGCTCAGTCTCAACTAACAATCAAGGATCTTCAGACTCTGGAATTTTTCTATCGATCACACACTTAAGACAACTAGAACGTCTTCCTTTTATACTCCTTCATGCCATCATAGCCGTTGGCACTTACCAAAGGAATTCCTCCAATCTACCCGTTGGACGGAATCAATCAAGAAGATCATCCGAGCTATTTAAGGAATCGATGATAGCCCATCAATCTGTTCGCCCATACAATCGGGATCTCGGTTTCCAAGAATAGAATAATCCAAGATTATTTCGTCGACCATCGGATCTTCAATCGATCTTAGATAAGAATTAAAGAATCCGAAATGATTATCCAACCAAAGAATCTATTCCAGAGGATAGGATCAAATCCTCAACCATAAACCTCAGCTTTGGATTTCCTTCAACACTTTGGATTAGAAAGACTCGGTGAGAATGATTTTGAGTCTTGAGTCTTGAGATTACAAAGTCTTGAGACTATAAAGTCTTGAGACTTTAACTATCGATATCCAAACTTAGACTGATAGAAATGTTTTGTCAGCTTCAAAATATTCTGGAAAGATTTCTCCAACAAGTTGGATTCCTTAAATTAGTGTTTTGCTTGATGGATTACATACATGACATCAGCCATATTTAAATTTCTATTATGTTTGCATGTAATTGATGTTAATAATTTATAATTCGCCAACGAGATATGATGAGAAGAAATAAGAAAATATAGCCAAATAATATTTGCATGGATACTCTAGAAACAGGGGCATCTTTTCTTCAGTTTCTAATTAGAGAAAACTTCTTGGAACTACTATTCTGGATTGATGATATACAAATACGCACATATACCCATATTTGTATTTAGTTGAGTTTGCTTGTGGGTAATTTTGATAACTTATAACCTATTCGTAAAAGATATAGATGTAGGAATATTTCTCTAATCATGAGCAGAAGAAATAAGGCTAGAAAGTACATAAACTCCACGAGATACTCAAACTAGTAGCGAATATTCTCAGTACTGTTCCGCGTTCGAGGCCTAGAGATTGGATCTTTCTCTCAGCTCAGAATCTTGCCACCCTTACAGAAGAGCATGTGATGTCTCCAGGCGATTCCAATGGGTCAAGATACCGTCTGAATTATTTATAGCCGCAAAACTTAAAATAAGATGCTAACACGGAAAAAGCTGCCTAAGATCCAAAAGCTATGTAGTTCGGTCACACTCACTTTTTTAATTAGTATTTTATTATTTTTGCCAACGACACTTCGTTGGAAAGCTGATACTTACACTTATTTAATCGTTAACATTTTTAAGGGTATCTCGAGGGAGAGGACTATGTAAGAAGTACGGGCAAGGGTGAAGTTAAAAAAAAAAAAAAAAAAAACTTTAAACTTATTAAATTTGTGTCAGTTCAGTCATAAGCCTTTAAATTGTGTTAATAGAGTCATAAATTTTTTGACAATTGATCAATTTAATCCTTTTGACCCATTTTGATTGGAAATCGTTGACATTGAGGTTTAGTCAACGTCAACGTGACTATTAAAATGATTAGGACTAAATTAACCCGATTGAAATATTTATAATTGAATTGATAAATTGTCAAAAAGTTAATGACTTAATTAGTCAAATTCAAAGGTTTAAAACTAAATTATTTTAAAACTCTTTTTATAATTATCCCGTGGGCAAGTATTACATAAACTAAGTCTGCTAGATCAAATAATCATGTTTCACGGATATATGTAATCAATATATTAGGACTGAAAAAGACTAATAACTTATTCTAATTGATTTCGTCCATCCATCGGATTACTTATAAGTTTATATAATATTTTCTCGAAGAAGTAAAATAAAAAGAGTCGAGACACAACTTTGAAGCACGTGAATGCATGGGGGAGGCTCAGGCTAGCGAGGAGTTGCAGCATTTTGTCTTCCACATGCATCCGAAGCCTCGCACCCCGATGTTGCCTAAAACATTTTTCTAATTTTCACATGCTTTCGTTCTCGTAAACAGCACAACGTGTCGATAACCGTGCGCTGGGTTTTGATTTTTATAGAGAAGGAAGAAAAATTGAAAAGGGTTGAAGCAAAACAATGCCATTCTCTATCGGCATAAATTCTTCGCATCTCATCAGAAAATCACAAAAGAGTTATTTCCCTTATGTTCTATATCGTGATGATCATGTAGAAGATACAAGTCTAGGTTCATTTATTTCTAGTTTTTAACTAGATATCACAACAAATTGTTATTGAATATTGGCTCTCCCTCATATACTTTAGGATCCCATAATTGCATAAATGATTATTTAAAATATATATTGAGTATGTCGTCAAATGCATTAGTAGGTTGAAAGGAATGCTAAATGCCTAATACATGAGAGTGATGCCGAATGGAGGGCGGTCAAATAAGTAATGCAGTTTATCGGGAACATTTAGGTTATTAACGAAATTAAGTTTTATGAAAACTTCTTCAATACCGAATTACAACTGTCTCATCTAAAAGTTTTGAGACTTGTGGATAGAGAAACGATTAAAGCATATATTTAGCTTTCTATTCACTTAAAATGAAATGAACTAAATCCTGGGGAAATTAGCTTATTATATATAAGTGGGGAGAAGGTGGAGAAAGTAAATAAATATCAAATGAGTTAGAGAATTTCATGGACCTAAATGAAGTAATCTTTATATGAAAAATGGTACAAATTAGAAAAGTAGAATTCCTTAACGTAGCATTCACCAAGTCGCCTGCTAGAGCTGCTAGTCATAGAATCAGATGGAAGCAGCCTAAACCTTGAAAATGGGTTACCATTTACTCCATATAAGTATAGCACGCTGATATTTCAACGAAATAAATAATAACGTGTCAAGGAAAAAATATGTTGCACATATAGAGCTCAACAAGTCAAAAAGAGTTCGTTAGTCCAACTACGAATGTTATAACTAACTACATTCTAACACCTAAATAAGGAAAGTGTATGTTTACCAAAGGAGCATGTATTGGATAGCTAGGAAAACTATATGGACAAGTTGAGTTAGCGAAGACATAACCCTTAATTTGTAATGTCTAAACAAGTCTAGTCCAGAGTTTGAGTTTTTGCTAGGAAAACTCTCTCAAGAATAATTCAAGGCTTCTTGCTCTAGAAATTAATTAGGTGCGATGGCCAGATAAAGATGTGAGATGCAATGAAAATTTTTGGGTGCTTTAAAAGGTTGAGATACCCTATATATATATATAAAGGTGTTTCTTCTATCCACTGTTGGAGGAAACTTCCTTTAACAATATCTATGATTTTGAGTTACAAATTATGAGTGTCATGCACATGTGAATTTAAACAAGTCTAGTCCAGAGTTTGAGTTTTTAGGAAAACTCTCTCAAGAATAATTCAAGGCTTCTTGCTCTAGAAATTAATTAGGTGCGATGGCCAGATAAAGATGTGAGATGCAATGAAAATTTTTGGGTGCTTTAAAAGGTTGAGATACCCTATATATATATAAAAAGGTGTTTCTTCTATCCACTGTTGGAGGAAACTTCCTTTAACAATATCTATGATTTTGAGTTACAAATTATGAGTGTCATGCACATGTGAATTTAAACAAGTCTAGTCCAGAGTTTGAGTTTTTAGGAAAACTCTCTCAAGAATAATTCAAGGCTTCTTGCTCTAGAAATTAATTAGGTGCGATGGCCAGATAAAGATGTGAGATGCAATGAAAATTTTTGGGTGCTTTAAAAGGTTGAGATACCCTATATATATATAAAAAGGTGTTTCTTCTATCCACTGTTGGAGGAAACTTCCTTTAACAATATCTATGATTTTGAGTTACAAATTATGAGTGTCATGCACATGTGAATTTAAACAAGTCTAGTCCAGAGTTTGAGTTTTTAGGAAAACTCTCTCAAGAATAATTCAAGGCTTCTTGCTCTAGAAATTAATTAGGTGCGATGGCCAGATAAAGATGTGAGATGCAATGAAAATTTTTGGGTGCTTTAAAAGGTTGAGATACCCTATATAAAAAAAGGTGTTTCTTCTATCCACTGTTGGAGGAAACTTCCTTTAACAATATCTATGATTTTGAGTTACAAATTATGAGTGCCATGCACATGTGAATTTAATTAAGTATAGATACAGGTAATCCAACCAATCAGAATAGTGATTTTTCCACTTAGGAATAGAGAAAAATGTGATCCTCATAACAGAGAAATAAGACATGACATAATAATTTCTATTTTAGAATTTTAAGAGAGAGAGAGAGAGAGAGAGAGAGAGAATACTATACGTCAAAGAAAATATTTAGATTTCCTCATTGTTTTCAACTTATTGAGTCTCCGACTAGTCAAGTAAGGCTACTTCAAACAAAAAAAGAAAAAAGGTTAAGACAACTGCAGATTCTATAAATAGGACACGAGTTGGTGCTCTCTCGGTATCTTCTCAGCTAGCTCTCTCTCTCTCTCTCTCTCTCTCTCTCTCTCTCTCTCTCTCTCTGTGTCTCTGCGCCATGGCCCAAGACAAGGTTCTCATTGCTATTGTCTTTTTTCTTCTGGCCTTCTCTCTAAAGCTCCAGTCCACTCAAGCAAGGCAGTTGAGGCTAACGATGCAAAAGCAAAACTCTTTCTCAAACAAGCTTCAAAATGTGAATGAACTCGTAGAAAAGGAACCAAGGAAAACCATAGCCGAGAAGAGCAAATATTTGCACGGTGAAACCTGGAACGAAGCCACAAACACTGTTGCGTCTTCCACTCCGCCGCCACCATCTCCTCCTCATAGCTTGGATGACTTCAGGCCCACAGCTCCTGGCCACAGCCCCGGTGTTGGCCATTCGCTTCAGAACTAGGGTTTAATTATCGATATTGTTATGTTCGATTGAGTATGTTCGTTTTTTTCTTGTGCGCGTATCATCATCCTGTCTTTGATTAGCTTTAGATGCTTCGTTGATTAGGTTTAGATGTTTCGGTTTAAGTCTGAGTTAGTAGTCTAGTGCAAGTGTTTGTTTTCCCTGTATATATTAAACATTTGCGAGACAAAAGCGTGCAAATCTCAGTTGTCTTTTGTCCATTTATTTTAACTAGCTCAGGTTGTGGTTCTTTTATTTGCTCCTTTGTTAGATTCTCAAGTACGCATTGCCATGCAATATTGGTGCCCCTCTGTGACCTATATATTAGTTACAAGCATTGAACCAAACCTCTATAAGCACTTCTATCACTTGTATACATATCACGCAAGTGATTTGGAAGAGCAAAGAATTTTTTACCTAAAAGTGGGATATTGTTGGAAAATATAAATATTAAACAACACATTCACCTAACATTTTAAACTTTTAGAACAATTGGCAGTGATATTACAAAATCTCACATGGTATTAAAGGAGAAAATCCTAAGTTCAAATCTTCCATTTCCCTAATTACCTCTTCAATTACATATTTCCACACTTCAAGCTTAAGCCAAAGATCAACTTACGTGTGAACGGGAGTGTTAAAAATATATATTTATGAAATCATGCATCCATCTAACAGTTTAAGTTTTTACAATAATTGGCAGTGATCTCACAAAATCAATAACGATACAGAGGTTCCTTTTCACAAAAATCCCACGAAATCAATAGTGATGTAGATGTTGCTTTTGCATGCCTATGATGAGGATTCTACCACATTGAATATTGATAGAGTATGAACAAATTAAAACTCGACTAAGACATATTTTCTTCTTTTTTCGGTTTGAAATGTAAGTATCATTTATATGAAGACGTACAGGAGCATAGGGGCATTTCACAGCATTACAAAGATAATTAACAACGTGAAAAAATGGTGTGAGGGAGTCTCCATATAGTGGCCAATATTATATTTGTTTGGGAAGGTCTGAAATTTTTGTAATATGATGCTTGCCCTCTAACAAGTTTATGAATTTTAGCCACGATGATGGTGATATCATTTGACTTGTTTTGGAAATGTCTACAATTACATTCCATCCAAATGCAGTATATGATTACTAAGAAAGTTACCTTGAGAAGTCTTGCCGCCAAGTCCTTGCCTTTGGTAGCCTTGATCATCCATCGGAATTCATCATTCCATCCTTCTAAAGATTGACGGATTTTGTATTGTGCAAGGATAAACCATATGCTTCCTGTCCATGTACACTGAAAGAACATATGATATCGATCTTCTAGACCAACTAAATAGAAATTACAATGAATTGTCACTGTAGACATCCAACATGATACGATTTCTGCTGTTGGTAGTCTGTCTCTACCGATAAAATTGTGTTTACTAACCCTACCTATCCATATCAGTTGATATTATCCCACAATCGGTCCCACACTTGTTAAACAACATACGTATTGTTGAATTTGTTCATCACTCCAAAGGGTTTGTTGAAATATCTCACATTGCTTGAAAATGAGATTTATGTGTTTTTTATATACTTGTAAATAATTCCCTTCCATCTATAAGCTTAGTTTTTAAGTCAGCAATTTTAACAAGGTATTAAAGTTAGGTTCTTAATCAAATTCCACATGCCACTCTTAATCCGCTTGCATATAAGAACAAGTGTTGTAATATTACACATCGCTTGATAATGAGGTTTATATGCTCTTCATATACATGTGATTTGCTTCCACCTATCAGTTTAAATTTTTAAGTTGGAAACCTCATGAACAAATTTGCGATGCATTTTCATGAGACCTCTTCAATTAGATACCACTTATAAGTTGCATAGCATTGCAAATGTTATGTATAATCTCACTTAGTTACGCCACCGTTGCCATGAAGATGAGTCCCTGTAAATATAAAGTGCACATCGCTACTTCAAATTTAAAAAAATTAATAGAATAATTTGAAATGATTTCACATGCTTCTCCCTAAGCAAGTTTTATGTGAATAAATAATATTCGCAAAAACACAATGAGAGTCATAAAAATGTATAAATTTTCAGTCATATTTTATATTATCAGAGTAGATAATGAGCGAATCACTTTGTTATGAATAACTTTGAATCATTAAGCAATGAAAAACATGATCAATCTTTTTCATTTTCAATCAAGTTTTTAACTCTAATTAAGCAAATATTATATGCTTTGTCAGAAAATCCAATCCAGAAGTTTGAGATGATAGATGAACTCAATAAAAGTTTGAGATGTCGATGATAATACAAAGAATAATGTCTATTTCTCTTCAAACTTGAGATTTGCTCTGCACAAAGAATATCCAGTTAGTTCATAATATTGCATAGTGGATAACATCTTGTTTTAAAACCCAATTGGAGCTTTTCGGGTCCGAGAAGTATACCGATGCTGCGGAGGAGCATTGGACGTGCATTCCCAGAGAACTTATTCGAACAATTGAATATTTTTGGGCTTTATTAAATGACACGCTGAATTTTTAAGACTACGTCACGAACCCAAAATTACAATCATTTGGATCTTATAATCGCTTCCACTAACTTTGATGTTCAACGTTGAAAAACTGGTAATATGGGCTTCAAACCGTCAATGTAGATAGATATTAGGAAGATCCCTGTCGATGACGGCGCAATATAATTACTTCATTAAATATCAAAATTACTTCATTAAATATTCTTTCATTATTATTCGACAAGTGATAACGTACGGCAATGAAGAGCCCAAAATTCAAGCCTGTTAATATGTTCAGTTGACCTTTATTCACACCATATGTGACCTTTTCAACATGATTTACATGTGCATCTCTCAATAATAATGTCACATATAATGGATTAATGACACATCCACAAAGGAAATTACCAACAAAATTCTAAATCTATTGCATTTGTGCCAATTTAGTCATTTGTATCAATTTAGTCCCTAACATATTCGTATTTTACTCAATTAAGTTCATCCAACCAATTTTGATTGAAAATTATTAATGTAAATTTCAACCATCTTATGTAATATAATTTGCACTGACGCTTTCAATAATTTATTTATTTATATAACCTTTTTTTTATCTTTACTTTTATTTTTTTTTGGACTAAGGGTCAGCAAGGGTCGTCGCCCACAAATGAGAACTAGGATGCCCTTGCCTGATCTAGACATGTGATCTCGCCCTGGGCCTACAAGGGTGTCGTGACCCTTGCTAGATTTGGATAAGGGGTCTTATGCCTTTGCTTTGGTCGCGAGGGCACTGTGACCCTCGCCTAGCCCCACATCATCCATAGCAAGGCAAGGCATCGGGTGAGGGATGCCATGGCCATAGCAATAACTCAAAGCCCTTACCTAGTGGGCGACGACCATTGCTGGCCATCAATCCAAAAAAGAAAGAGCAAAGAAAAGAGAAAAGAAAATTCATTAAAAAAATTATAAATAAAAAAAAATTACTACAATATTATTAAAAATATTCACGTCAACACCGATTATATTGCGTGAGAGTCAATAATTTCTATAATTTCTAATTAAAATTAATTGGATGAACTCAATTGACAAAATGTAAAATGATTTAAGTTTAAATTGACATAATTGAATGTTAAGACTGAATTGACATAAGTATAATATGTGTAAGAATTTTTTATAATTATGTTCACGTTCATATGCAAGTACAAGTGAACTTAGACTTGACAAAAAAGAAAGGGATATGTGCAAGACAAGTCCTAAAACTTACAAGAAAAGTGCAATTGAATCCTAAAACCTACAAAAAGTGCAATCAAATCCTAAAACTTGTCAAATTGGTTCAATTGAGTCCTAAATTTAACACCGTTAAATTTACTAACGGAAAATGCTGACGTGGGCGACGTGGTATTTTAAATACTTTTTTATTACACATGTGACTTTTAACATTATTTTTATTATTGTTTAAATTAGATTTAAAAACAAAAAAGGAAAAGCTAATTTTTTTTAAAAAAAAATTGGTCAAGTAAAAGCTAAATTTATTTAAAAAAACAAAACTGTGCAAAAATAAAATAAAATAAACACCGATGGTGCTTCCGCCGCGCCCATCGTCAGAGTGGCCGGCGACGATCGAAGGTTCTAGGCGGGGTGGCTTGCCCTCGCCCGGGCGAGGCCTCGCCCTCCCTCACGGGGGCCGACAACCATCGCCCTCCCTGGGCAAGGCCTCGCCGGCCCTCGCCTGGGATTGGCGATGCTCGCCCAGATCTGGGCGTCCCCGACGCGGGATCGAGTGGAGTCGTCGGTGGCGGCTGGGTGACGATGGTAGTCCGGTGTAGCGATGGCGTCAAGGGTGTCAACGGAAGGACGTCGGGGAATGGTAGCAGCCCAGCACCGCAAAGGGTCACGGCTGGTTTGCTGGGGACGGCGTCGGGGCTACGATGTCACAGCTCGGCAACAGTTCGGTGCAGCGACGGCGACGGAACCCCTGCCCTCCGGAACCCACTCACTCAGATCTGGACAGCGTCGGGGCACGGCATCAGGAGTGCGATGGAGCTGAATCGAAACGCCTAGATCTGGGCGAGCATCGCCGACCCCAAGCGAGGGCCGGCGAGGCCTCCCACAAGGAGGGCGAGGGTCGTCGGCCCCCCGTGAGGGCCGGCGTGCCCAGATCTGTGCGTCCTCACTGACCTGGCGGGGGTGGTCGGGCCTCGCCTGGGGCCGGCGAGGCCTCGTTAGGGCGAGCCCAGGGCCGGCGACGATCGCCGGCCGCTCCGACGACGGTCGCCGGCCGCTCCGACAATGGTCGCCGGCCTCTCCGGCGATGGGCGGGGGCTGCGGTGGACATGCCGCCGGTGCCATTTTTTTTTTTTTTTTTAACAGTTTTGTTTTTTAAATAAATTTGGTTTTTCATTTTTAGTTTTTAAATCTATTTTTAAAAATTTTTGAATAAAAATTAATTTTAAAAAACCACGTGGAAAATCTAAATTCATTTAAAATATGACGTTAGAGCCATGTCAGCATTTTTCGTTAGTAAATCTAACAGTGTTAAATTTAGAACTTAATTGAACCAATTTGACAAGTTTTAGAACTTGATTGTACTTTTTGTAAGTTTTAGAACTCAATTACATTTTCCTTATAAGTTTTAGGACTTGTGTTGCATATATCCCAAAAAGAAATGAACTTAGACAAAGGAAACGCTTGGACAAGACTAAGTGCAAATATTAAAAAAAAAAAAAGGTGAGAGAGAAAAGTGAAATTGCGTAAAGAATTTGGCCTTTGACAGTTGGGATTCCGAAAGTATCTCTGGAGATCCTCTGTCGTCCGTCAACATTTTAACTTCAGTGGCAATCACAAGCCCATTTTGAAGTTTGACGGCTTAAGATTTCTTTTTTTATTTTAAGCTTTTTGTTTGATTGCCAAGAATGGTTACTGTATTATCAAACCTCGTGCGATCCAGCTAGCACAAACAGTGCGAATGAAATGACTCTTCGTGCACTAATATTTACTTATTTATTTATTTTGTCCCATTATCGGATTTATTTATGTTTAACACTTTCAGTAGGAAGGGGTAGGGGAATTCCTATGCCTCCCCCCATTTCCAGGAGCCAACTAAATATTACTTTTGTCAGAAGATTCTCGTTGTCTTAATTTTTTTCCTTGGAATGGGAGGTTGAGGCATGCGCCTTGATGCTCATCATGTGTCTCTTTGACTCATACGAGATATATAATTAGGGACAAGTACATCAGACAAAGAAGAGTGGTGGGGGTCCTGAAGGGTTGGTGGTGGTTCTTGTACCTTTGACTTGACCTCTTTAATCACTGACCATGCGTGACATATAATACAATGTAAATTGATAGTACACGGATTCTTCACTTAATTGGTTGGAATTCTATAGATTCAAAGTACAACCCCCATCATATTTTTGCAACTTTATAGGATTTTTTTAGATTCTGTTTAGATGATTTTCACTTTTTGAGCTACCTCTTATCTTCATTATATGGTAAAAGGACACTAATCTCATGGCAAATTGATGAGATCCAACTCATAAGGTAAGGGAAATTTAGGATTTGAGTTGGGGCTTTTTTGTGAGTAATAATGACCCTAAATATATAACATGTACATATAATGGACTAATCGATTTTTGGACAACACAAAATTTTTTATTATTTAAATTATAAACATCATCGTTAATTTTACACTTCACAACCCATCTCGCATTTCAAAATAAATAGTTACCCACCTCATTTTTTGCATATTTCAAGTTTCATTTTTAACCTGCACATAATTTATTAAGTTGTCATTTATTTTTCTAGATTACCAATCCTAAATATCAGGTTTCATTTTTTGGTGTAAAATCAGGTGCGAAAGAGGGCGTCTTTCTAAATTGTGGACACGTAAAATATAAGTTTTGAAATGCGATGAGAATATTTGTCGAAGTTTTTTTTTTTTTTTTGGCAATTATCTCGTTTCTTTATCGCACGACAACAGGAAGTATTTAGGTTATTCGAACAAACCCCCACCCACCCCCCAAAAAAAAAAACGAAAAAAGAAAAAGTTCACTAGGATGGCCTATGATGTGACAGCTCAAGTTCAGACTAATCATTATATAGTCAAATGGGATGTCGTTTTCTATGACTTGTTGAATTTCGGCTCTCATGGACCCACCACCATCACAAAAGTTCCCATTACTGGCGGCTTAAACATGTAACTTTCTTGCTTAATTTGGCGCTTGCGCACTAGACCGTTTTGCAGAGTTTTTTTATTTTTAAGTTGAGTGCATTTTGTCCATATTTATGACGGTATTGTTCACAATCAACAAAAATTGCAAGGCTTTAATTACACTTTTTAAAATTTTTAAGAGTCAATTACATTTTGTAACAAATTTGAGAAATTAATTGCATTTTAAAAAAAAAATTTAAGATTCAATTATACTATTGTAATAAATTTTAGGACTTGCAATGCACTTATCTCTATTTTATTTTTGTTTTTTAACATTTCATGAACTGTAGTTTTGCTCGATTAACTTCAAGGCTTCAATTAAATTACCATAAAGTGTGAAGCTTCATGTTTCTAAGTTGAGTTTGTCCACGTTAGTTAGGGGTAAAGATGGTATCAATGCTTTCACTATTGCAGACACCCATGTTGGTGCTAAAACTTTTTGAACAAGTGCAATAACTTTCAAGAAGCGATCACTTAGGTGATTTCAATGTATTGCACTTGCATAATTTCTTACTTCGAAGAGTTTCAAAATTGCATTACATTTCACATACAAGTGTTTGAGACATTTGGGGCATACTTATCCCTGTAGCAAGAGCACTAAACTTTATATACATAAGGAGATCAAATTTTTAAACTTGCCCCTATCATATGATATAATTGCATTGGGAACCTTTCGTAATAGTGCAATATGAAGATCTCCCTATGGGCAAGTTGCCGTTTGACACAAAAGCAATTTTTGGACACATAAGACTAGAAGGACTTTATAACAATTAAAAAAAAAAACAAAGTGTAACTTAATTGCACCAATTCAAATATATAAGATCCCGTTCAATTTGTACACATGATGTAGAACTATAAATCAAACACTTTCCCGTGCCGCATGCAATGGTAAGCCATTAGTTACGTATGAAATGAACCATAATTGATCATTAACTTTGAGTCTTGTATGCCCCATTAGATATATAATGGAGATCTACAATATGCCAAAGAGCCAAGGGCACTTTTTGAAGCAGTTAACACTGACCATCCAAATTGAAAATGTGAACCCCATTCATTTAATTAGTAGATCAATTAGTGAGGATGATCGTGCTTTCATCGTTATAAATAGCCATACAATGATAAGTCCATTAACATCACCTCACTGAAATCAAAACTGCCCATACTCCATACAAAACCAAAACAAACTAGGACCTATCTCAATTTCATCATCTCTATCCTTAATAAAACCAAACTAGTCCCGACCAATCTTTCGGTTTGCTGCTTCATCTTCTTCATTACCTCCCTTTATTAAATTTTCTTGTTTATTAGATATGGCAATGTTGCCCCAAGCCATAGGAAAATGTACTTTGATCATCTTTGCACTGATGATCTTCCATGAAATTGTCTTCATTTATGGAAGGCCAATGAAGCCTGCCATAGCTCACAACGCCAATTCCCTGAAAGAAAACTATCCAATCACTTCAGTGAAGCTCATAAGCAGAAAACTTCACGCACGGCAAAAGATTGCGGAGAAAGGAGCAGAACTGTCACCAAACACACTGGGGCAAAGTTTTGGACTTGACCATCTGGGAACAGTTCACGTGGATGAGTTTCGTCAGGCAATACCAAGAAACAGCCCAAGGGTTGGCCAATATTTTCCTCAAGAAAAACATGCTGAATCGAAAGAGATGGATGGAGGTGATAGGCATGCTGTTGCCGTGTTGAGAAATGACTTCCAATCCACAGAACCCGGTCACAGCCCTGGTGTTGGCCATTCTTTCAATTACAATGGTGCTGCAGAACCGAATTCATAGTGATTTGTTGTCCATATATGTAAAGGGTTGTCCTCCAAATTGGCGTATAGTTTGTACAGTTGTGTGGTCTCTGCTGTTTCTCTGTCATGCAGATTTAAATGATGCTGATTTATGTATCTGTAGTCAAGCAGTCGTATGAGACACAGTACAGATATTGCAACCTCTCTTTCTCTCTCTCTCGTATCCGAGTTCATGTCAGCTTATCGCACTCTCAAATATGCACACTCTCTCAGGTGTTCGCACAAAAGCACATCTCGTAACATGTATTACACACACAAATATTAAGAATCATAGTGAACAAAATGGATCGGAATACTCTTAATATTTTGATTTAGTGTAAACCTTGAGAATATGACTATCTTCTTGGAAGACGGATGATGGTATGTACAGTATGAGTTACAGAAAATACTAATTAGAACAACATTTCTCCATATTATATCTGATCTTCAAGTAGAAGTCATATTTCATTGAGAAATAGTCTTTGCAAGAATTTTTATGCACATAAGCGTAGTTCGTGGACAATAATATTGAGCCTTGTTTATGTCCATCCTAGGTGGGAAGAAGTTTCCTCCAACTAATCTTCTTTTTGATTGATTAATACATGCCATCACCCATATTTAAATCTTTGTCGAGTTTGAATGTGAGTGATGTTCATAATTTGAAACTCGCCAACTAGAGATATTTTTTGAAGAAACGAGGAAAATATAGACTAACGATATATGCATAGACACATCAGAAACACAGTCATACTTTCTTCAATTCCTAATTGAACCCAAAACTTCCTCTAACCACTCTTTTGTGCAAGTATGCACGTTACTCACATTAGTATTTAGTTAAGTTTGCTTAAGGATGATTTTGATAACTACCCACTAATAAAAGGTATGATTGGAGGAAATTTTCTTTAAGCAGGTAAACATAACGTTAGAAAGTACATACAACTCCACGAGAGACTCCAAGTAGCAGTGAAAATTCTTAGTAATGTTCCCCGTTCGAGGCCTAAAAACATTGGGTCTTGCTCTCAGCTCGCAAGGATGCAACTCTCAAAAGAGCATGTGACGGCTCTCGGGCGATTCCAAGAGGTGAAGAATCAAGACAACGTTTGAATTGTTAATAGCCGCAAAAATTGAAAATAAGAAGCTAATAACATGGAAAAAGCTGCCTATTATTGATATTATCTTTTGGGCGGCAACAATAAGTAGTTGGAAAGCTGACACTCCATCCTTATTTAATGGTTTGTAATCTTAAAATTTCTTGTGGGGCAGAGATATATAAGAATTACAAGCAAGCATTTTGTAAAAAAGTTTGCTAGATCAAATCAATCATGTTTTGTGAATATGTGAGAATCACAATGAATCTGTCTAAAAAACACCAATGACATTTTGTGATCGGTTCTGTCTATTGTATTACCCATAAATTAAGTTCATATTATATTTGCTCGAAGAAGCAGAAGAAAAGAAGCCGAGACAGCACTTTGAAGAACGTGAGTGCATGGTGGGCTCAAGCAAGTTTTGAGGGGCAACAATTTGTCATTTTGCATGTCATTCTCGTAAATAGTACAATTTGTCCATGACGGTTCGTTGGGTTTTGATGATTTAAGGAGAAAGCGAGAAGGAAATTTTGAAAAGGGTTAAAGCACATTTTCTATTGGCATAAATTCTTCACACCTCGTCGGAGAATCGCCAAAGAGTTGTTTCCCTTGTGTTCTGTACCATGATGATCATAAAGACCATACACAAGTCTAGGTTCTTTCCTCCCAGTTTTAAATTTGATATCAGAACGCAGCTACTGAATATTGGATCTTCCTCTGATAGTTGGGGTTTCGAAATTGTATAAATGACTACCCAACATACATATTAAGTTGTTCTTCAAAATTCCTCTAATAATGTATCGGTTGAAATTAATGATAAACGCCTAATACATTAAAGAGCTGCAATATAGAGGGTAGTCAGGTAAGCAACTCAATTAATGGGGAACATCTGGATTGTCAACAAAATCACATTCATTGAAAGATTCCCACTTACTGCATCGCATTTTCTACGAGACTTATGATTCATCTTAAATTTTTTATCTTAAAGTTTTGAGGCTAAATGTTGAAGAACAAAAGCCATAAGGTAGTTTGTTAGTCCAACTATGAATGTTGTATCTAAATTACATTTTCGCATCTAAAGAAGCAAAGTCGGGATGTGTATGTTTACTAAAGGAGCACATGGACGGCTAGGAAAACTCTAAGGAAAGTTAAGTTAGTGAAGACTTAACCCTAAATTCATAATGCTAAGATAGTCTGGTCAAGAGTTTATTATTTTCACTAAAAAAACTCTCAATGAAAATTTTTTGAAGGCCTCATGCTCTCATAAGTTGTCGGGTGCTTCGAAAGGTCCTAATATCCTTTTCAAAAAATGGTCATGCTTTCTTCTACTGACGATTTGAAGGAACTCTCTTTGACCATACATCTAATTGTGATTTATAAATTATTAATGTCATTCGTCTTTAAATTTAATTAAGTACGAATGTGGGTGACATCCATATTTATCCAATCAGAAGAATAGTTTTTCTGATTCAGGATGAAGGAAAATATGACCTTATAAAAATAAAAAGATGTTATGGCTTGGTTAGGTTATATAATCTGCGTGACTTTGTAGTTTTTAATTTGACTGTTTCATTATTTTATTGAACTTATTGAATCTCGTACTAATCAGGTAGAATTGATCAGATTCTATAAAAAATCACGCAAGTTGATGCTCTCAAGGAATCTTTCCAGCTGCATAGTCTCTGTCTCTTCCCGCCTTGGCCCAAAACAAGGTTCTCTTTGCCTTCGGCTTTCTTCTTCTAGCCTTCTCTCTAAAACTCCAGTCCACTCAAGCTAGGCAGTTAAGGTAACCATGCAAAACCAAAAGCCGTTCCCAAACAAGCTTCCAAATGTGCATAAACTCCTAAAAAAGGAAACAAGGAAAACCATAGCCGAGCAGAGCAAAAAGTAGCATGGTGAAATTTTAAACAAAGCTTTCTACCAAAATAAATAAATAAATGAATAAGCAAAGCCACAAACACTAATGTGTCTACCACTCCGGCACCGCAACTGCCAAGTGCGGGTTTGGCCATTCACTTAGGGTCGAGCAAACCCAGATAATTTTTCTCGCAGAAAATAGAAAAAACAAAAGAAAAAACAAAGAGGAAAAAACAAAATTAGTGAGAGAGAGAGAGAGAGAGAGATGGGTGAGGAGTCCGTTGTGATGTAGTTTAGAGTCCATTACGATGTTTTTACCAATGGAGGACTCTGCTCGACTTCTCTCTTTCCACTAGAAGGGTAGGTCCATTATTTCTTTTAATTTCTTTAGCTCTAGTGCAGAGTCAGTCACAAATAACACTAATTCGGACAATATTTCTCCTTAATGTATCTTATCTTCCAATAGATCATTCCAAATAAAGTATAGATACGGGAAATCCAATCATTATTACTAATTATATCTTTTCTAAAAATCCGAATGGCCAAATATGCACACACATTAAATTAACATTTCTCTGATAAATAACCTTTGCAAGAATCCATACGAGCATGAGCATTGCGTGTGGACGATAAAATTGGACTATGTTTCTTTCTATCCCCAGAAACTAGTTGGAGGGAGTTGGATTCATCCAACTATTTCCGTTTGGTGGATTACATACATGATATCACCCATATTTAAATCTTAGTTAAGTTTGCATGTGAACAATGTTCATAATTTGTAACTTATTGACCAGAGATGTAATCGGAAGAAAGGAGGAAAACATATAACCCACTGATATCTGCAGGCACTCTAGAAACAGGGCCAAGTTTTCATTGATTCGTATTTAGAGGAAACTTCCTCTTGACTCTTCTGTATTGATGGTTTACAAATACGCACACGAATTTATATCTAGGTGAGTTTGCTTATGGGAACTTTGGATAGCTTATAACCAATAAGTAAAAGATATAATTGTAGCATATTTCTCCAATCGTAAGCAGAAGAAAATATAACCCGGAGAAATATAAAGTTAGAAAAAACATAAACTCCTCAAGAGACTCCAACTAGTAGTGAATATTCTTAGTAATGTTCCACGTTCAAGGCCTAGGCTCTTCTCTCAGAAGATCATGCGTTCCAATGGGTCAAGATACCGTTTCAATTGTTTAGAGCCACAAAAACTAAAAATAATAAGCTAACAAGGTTAAAGCTGCCTAAGATCCTAAAGCCAGGTAGTTCAGTCACACTCACTTTCTTAGTTATTATTCTTATTATTTAAGTAGTTGGAAAGCTGATACTTGTACTTATTTAATGGTTTGTAATGTTAAAGGTTAGGGTTTTGCGAGGGAGAGAGATATGTAAGAAGTACACGCAAGTATTGTTGGTAATTTATTTGTAAAACAAATTAAGTGTTGCCTTCTCCCACGCCGAAATAATGTGAGTATGCACATGAATGAGGTTTGACACAAATCAACGATCATTATTTTTTTATTTATTCAAATTCAAATTTAAAATTATATTATAACCATGGTGGCTTATTAAAATGGTATGACTGTTCATAATAGATTAATTGTTATTTTTCAATTATTTAATTTCCATTTTTTTTTTAAAAAAATTGCCTAATGATTATTAGGTGCTCTTAAACATTTGGAATGTTGTGTCTTATTGGAACGTAACTTGTTTTTTCTTTGAAAGGTTGTATCTGTTCAAATATGTTTATTTAATATTTTTGTTCAATACTTTCAACTTTCAATTTCGTTTTTTTTTCTAAAGATATACGGCCATAATTTTCAATTAGTTCTTTTTTAGAAAGCTTATAGAAATACTAGAATTGATATATGATATTCTCATCGAGACTATATTGTATCATAGAGAATTTTTCCCAGTAACCATTAACAACGTTGTCGGACAAATAATTACTTAATGAAAGTGTTTCACAAATCAAAGTCTCATTTCATTGCTCTTCTCGATCGATTTATTTTTTCCTCAACAAGTAAATTAAGTCTGTTAGATTAAATCAATCACCTTTCAAGAATACATGAGATCTACGTTAGATATGACTAAAAGATATCAATAAAATATTATAATTAATTCTGTTGATCGTATTATTTATAAGTGTATATAATACTTTGTTGAAGAAGTAAAAGAAAAGGAGCGGAGACAACACTTTGAAGAACGTGTGCGCATCGGGGGCTCAAGCAAAAGCGTGGAGTTGCAGTATTTTGTTTTCCACATGCATCCGAAAACTCGCACTCCAATGTTGCCTAAAACATTTTTCTAATTACCGCATGCTTTCGTTGTCGTAAACAGTACAGAGTATCGATAATCGTGCCTTAAGCTTTGATGATTAAAGAGAGAGATCGAAAGCAGTTGAACCAAAACAATGCCATTCTCTGTCAGCATGAATACTTCGCATCTCATCGGAGTATCACAAAAGAGTTATTCCCCTTAGGATCCCGGAATTGCATAAATATTTTCCAAAACACACACACACATATAGGTATGTCATCAAATTTCGTCTAATGCATAAGTTGAAAGGAGTGATAAACACCTAGTACATGAGCGTGATACCATATGGAGGGCAGACAAATAAGCCATGCAGTTAATCAGAAACATTTGGATTGTTATTGGAATCACTTTCATTGAAAATTTCTTCATTACCAAACCATGGCTTTCCACAAGACTTATGACTCATCTAAAAATTTTGAGACTTATGGATACATGAATGGTTAGAGCATATATTTACCTTCCCATTCACATAAAATGAAATTGGCTAAACCGTAGGGAAATAAGTTGGGACCATCTAGGCTGTTTCTAGGACCCCAGTTACCACGCTTTGGTCCATCAAGACTAGGCTTTGGACATTAGTGTTGATGCCCATGCCCAAGACATTGGACCTAGGTCACTAGCGCCCCTGCCTTGGTCCATCAAGGCTGGACCTGGATGTAGGGTTAAGCATGATTTGGGTTGGGTCAGTCCACCCCCTAATCTTAGAACTAATCCGCACAGTGCTGGTCCTCAATTTTTGGGACCGAGGACCGACCCTATTGAGCTTGGAATCAAGGACCGGACCGACCCAATGGGTTCGGTCCGGTTTTAGAGTCAACCCAAGACCAACCGATAATTTTTTATTTCATTTTTTTGTACTCCTTAAAAAAGCGATTGAGAACTGGACTAACCCAATGGGTTTGGTCCGATTTCAAGGTCAACCCAAACCCGATCAATAACTTTTTATTTCATTTTTTGTACTCCTTGAAAGGGCAACTGAATATCATACTGATCCAATGGATTTAATGATGAGCGAGGTCAATTAAGAAAAGCAAGCGATGAGGGTCAAGTGAGATGAGCGTTGAACATAATAAGCATCAAATGTTGAGTGGGGAGCAACAAGCCAAGTGAGCATCGAGCGGTAAGTGGCACAAGTGACCCAAAGTGAGCGAGGTGAGCAGATAAATTGTTTCTTTTGATTTTGGAAAATTGAAGACTAAGAGGACAAACAAGACAGAAAAAAACAAATACTAAAGGAGGATGCCATAAGGTGCCTCTTTGGACGTCATGAGGACTTCTCACAAAAATATATTCCTCATTTGTAACTTATGACTATTGACGCCGTAAAAAACATTAAAAACCTAAGTTATTAAAGAACAATGTAAAATTACTTGAACTCTTCACTAAAGAGCTGTTTAATGTTGTTGATGCCGTTTATTTTAAGGTTTTCTCTATATAAAAAAATTATATATATAGTTAGGGTTGGTCCAGGTTGGACCGACTCGGAATTCTTAGGACCGATGATCGACCTGCACAGTGCTGGTCCAGGAATTCCAAAACTAAGGACCGACCCAATCTCTCTAGAAACTGGACTAGGACCGGCAGGGTTAGGTCGGTCTAGAGTTGGTCCAGGGTTGACCCTGGACTGATGCTCAACCCTACTTGGATGCCTATGCCTAGGATTCCCATGCCCATGCTTGGGTCCATTGATTCAAGAGCAACCGACTTAGCTCCATCAGTCCATTTAGCACCATAATTACTCATTTAAGCCAAGATAGAATTTGGGTATAACATGCTTCAATGAGTGGAGACTAAAATTTCCAACTAAAGCGGAACTGAACCATTCATACTAAGTTTTCTATACTGATGATTAATGAGTTACCAAATTATTGGTATAATATATTAGTTGCTAATTTCTCAGTACACTTTATTAGTTGCTGATCTTGAAGTTTATCAATAAAATATCAATAGGAGGCCATTCTGAATAACTTCCTTGGTTATTTGATGAAATCTTGAGATATTTATCTTATGGTCAAGGTGGGAGCATGGATTTTGCAAGGCTCAAAAATCAAGAATGCAAGTTCTCGAGTCATTAAATGCATCTATTTTTCAATGAGTCTTTATTGTTATGTAAGTTTCAAGAGTCAAAATTCTAAGTTCCTAGGTCTTTAATATTAGGCTAGTTCTCATGTCTATTTAATTACGTTTCTATTTCTTAAGTTGTATTCCTCCTATAAATAGAGAAAGCATCTCAATTGTGAGGACAGAACAATTTTGATGAATGAAAATACATGAGATTTTTCTCTAATTGAGTAATTATCTTTGAAGAGTGGATTTGATGAAGGATAACTTCTATTTTGGTCTCTTTATCCCTGGAGAGTGGATTACTCCTTGATGGTGAGCCAAGAAGCACTTTATCCTAGCTTGGCGGTTTTCCTTTGCACTTAGGTGGTGAGCTTTTCCTATTTCAAAGTCCTTCAGCCTCAGCGGGTGGTTCATCCTTTAAGCTCTGGTGATGAACTTCATCAATCCCGATCCTCATTCTCGATTGGTGGGACGTCCTTTATACCTTGGTGGCAATTGTATTCTATCTTTTAATTTTGGATTTTATCCATTGATAACCATCCCTATACACACCATTTCCTAAATACTTATCCAAAATTTCCCGTACCTGGAATTACCTACCCATGCACACATCATCCAACAATGATCAAACTAAGATCCCAACACTTGGACCTAGGACCCTAGTTCTTGGGCCTACAACTCTAAACGCTTGTGCCTAAGGCCTCATTGTACAAGCCGTGTCCATGTAGGTTGAGCTTGTGCTCAAGACCCCAACCGCACATGCCCAGATCTAATAAGGCCATGCCTCCGAGTCCAAGCTAGGACCCTAGCACCCAATCCCAAGTCCATCAAAGCTAGGCCATGGACCTTAGAGCCCATGCTTGGGTTCATCGAAGAAAGACATCAATAAACCTTTATGGACCTAGGAACAGGCATTAGGGACTAGCGCCCAGCCTTGATGGACTTGGGTATGGGCACTGGGGTCTCAAACCTAACCTTGATGGATTCGAGCCTAGGCGTTAGAGACTGGGGCCCAACCTCAATTGACCCGAGTCCAACCTCAATGGAACTAGGCTTAGGCTCTTGAGACTTAGACCTAATGTCAATGAACTCGGGCATGGGTGCTAGAGTATCGACAAACTCGATGGGCCCAAATTTGATGAACCTAAGCTCTAGGCATTGGGGATTAGGTCTTTGGCCTTAGGGTTCGAGCCTCGGCCTAAATAGATGCAATTGCAAGTATCGACATTGGAGACTTGAGCCCTAGCCTTGATGGAATTAGGTCTAACCTACATAGACTTGAACCGAGGCACTAGGGAGTTGGGCATGCACACCAAATTCTCATGTTTGGCTTCAGTGGACCCAAGACTTGTGCCCATGCTCGTGCCCAGGAGCTAGGCATCCACGCTTGAGATCCCAATGCTCGTGCCAAGCTCCCCAGCTATCCATGTGCAAGTCAATAGCACCTGAATAGTGTGTGTCTATTAAAAAAATTAAATGAGATTTTCCTTAACAAATGATGGAAAATGTTTTCCGGTTTATTTTCAAGTTGTGGCCAAATATTGGAAAATTACTTTTTTTTTTTCAAAAATGTTATATTTTTAACAAAATAAACAAAGTCCGACATTTGGCCTTTGACGGTTGGGATTCCAAAAGTATATAGAATTTGGACAAAACTAAGCGCAAATTAAAAAAAGAAAAGGTGAGAGAGAAAAGTGAAATTGTATAAAGAATTTGGCTTTTGACGGTTGGGATTCTAAAAGTATCTTTGGAGATCCTTGGTCCTATGTGACAATTTGATTTAGTCGCACTCATAAGCCTTTTTGAAGTTTGACGGCTTAATTTTTTTTTTTCTTTTTTGTTTGATTGCCGAGAATGGTTATTACTTTAACGAAACTCGTGCGCTCCAGCTAGCACAAGCTGGGAGAATCAAATGTCCCTGCACTAATATTTATTAATCTATTTATTTTGTCTCATTTTCGGATTTATCTATGTTTAACACTTTCAGTGGGGAGGGCGTCGGGGGACGCTTGACTCCCCCATTTGAGGAGCCAACCAAATATTAGTTTTGTAAGAAGATTCTCATTACTTTAATTTCTTTATTGTCAACTTTTTTTTATATTGGTAAAAAAGTAGTAACTTTTTTCTATTTGGAGGTTGTAGAAAATATTAAATAGAGTTGGGATTCTGAGGTGTCAAAATTCTACTCCATTCATTGGAAGACTCCTGCGCCCCACCGCGCTAGAAGCTTTCTCTGTCTCTTTATTCAATTTCAAGCGGAGAGACTCTCTCTCTCTCTCCCCTTCGTGTTTCTCTCTACAAAATAGTACCTAGATGGAGGCGGCGGCGGCGGCGGCAGCAGGGCATGGTTCGTCGGGACGTGGAGAAGGCAAGATAGAGTGACTCAAGAAAGACAGTGAACACACGGTGTCGATTGGCATGATTTCATTGGATGGTGGAGGTAACGGACAAGGTGGATGCGGAGGTGGCGGTGCAGTTTGTCGCACAGTGAGCTCCATCATGTCAGCCAAGCGCGAGCTTAACAACAGAGGACTGGGATGATGGTCAGGTGATGGTGGAACGCAATTTGTGGGATGAAGTAGACAGTGATTCTAAGTTGAGGCGAGGTGTGGTCGTCCTTAGTAGAGTGAGAGGAGGAAGGAGAAGAAAAAGAGAAGGAACCAAAAAAGAAAAAGGTAAAAAGAAGAGTAAAAGAGAGAGATGATGCAATGATTTCTACCAAGTGGACCCAAAAATGACACGTGCTCGTTGTTGAATGGACTTATGTAAAATTAAGGTGTCTATCACTTGAGCACTTAATATTTTATTGGGATGCTGAGACACTCGAAGTTCATTGTTTGTCTCGTTGACTTATACGAGATATATAATTAGAGACTAGTACAGTGGACAAAGAAGAATGGTTGGGGGTCCCCGGAGGGTTGGTGGCTCTCGTATTTTTGACCTGGGCCTCTTTAATCCCTGACCATGTGTGACATATAAAATAATACAAAGTGAGAGTCCGTGAATTTGTATTTATTAATTGGTTAGAGTTCTATAGAGTCAAAGTACAACTCATGTCATACTTTAGTAATTTAATAATAACTATTTAGAATGATGTACTTTCTAATCTCATGGCTTTCACTAATTAAATAGCATTTAACATGACACTCTCAAGCCCTCTTAAACATAGATATCGACAAATAGAATTATTTATCATTTTTTTAAATCTCAAAATTTTGGAGGAAAAGTAAAACATATGATAGAGTACTTTCTTTAAGTACCTGCAAATAGACACAAACGATAATGGTGTATTTGGTAACTATTCTACTCTCACGAATGCTTTTTATCTATATATATATATATATTTCCTGATTTTGTTCCTTAGATAAGTTTCTGAGTATTTGAAAAATGTTTGGTAACTGTCTAAAATTTTTATTCTCTAAATAGAAATACATTTGATATGATCCTTAATTTTTTTTTGTATCGTAGAATCTCTTCAATTTTTTAAATAATTTTATTATATTTTTTCTCTTCTTTTTTCTTTTTCCTTCTCTTTTTCTTCCTCTAGCTGGTTGCCAACCATGGTGATGGCTGGCGATCGGCTAGATGAGAGCTAGCAAGGTCAACCCTCACTAAGAGCTAGTGACCGGCTTGAGGAAGAACAAGAGGAAGAGAAAAGGAAAGAAAAGAAAAGGAAGAAAAGAAGAGAGAAAAAAAGAAAAAAAAAAGGAAAAAAGTTGAGGCTTGATTCTGAAATTGTTCCCGGAAATAAATGAGTAACTTTTTTTGACTTCTTCGATTTTGTTTCAAATATATTCTTGGGAATAAAGATATTACCAAATGGATTTCAATTCTAATCTCATTGCAAATTGACGGTAATTAAAGAGATGCTACCTCTGACCTTCGTTATATGGTTAAAGGATACTAATCTCATTGCAAATTGATGAGGTCCAAATCATAAGGTAGGGGAAATTAAAGGTTTGAGTTAGGGGTTCTTCGTAAATTGTAATGGCCCTACGCATGTGACCTGTATATCTGATAGACCAATCGATTTTCGTTCAACAGAAAATTTATGGAATTTTAATTGTTTAAACAATGACATCATCTTCAATTTTAGGCTTAACATTCTCACATTTCAAAATAAACAACTACCAACCTCATTTTCTGCATTAGATTTTAATATTAGTTTTCATTTTTGAGTGTAGAAATCGGATGCGCATGAGCGCAATCTTTCTAATGGTGGGAGATGCAAAATATAAATTTCAAAATTTGACAAGGATATTTGATAACAAAATTGAAGATGACTTTTGCAATTATCTCATTTCTTTCTCACATGTGAGAAAGAAGTCTCTAGGACATTCAATTAGCCACCTAAAACAAAAAACAAAAAATCCTAGGATGGCTTATGATGTGACAGCTCCATGGCATTAGGTTCAACCAATCCTTACGATCAAATTAAGTGCCGTCCGTCTTTCTAAATGTCGTTTTTTATGACTACTTGAATTTCGGCACTCATGAACCCATCATCACAAATTTCCCCATCGCCGGTGGATGAGGGGAAGTTTTTTTTTTTTTTTTTTTTTCAAGAGAAAACTTCATTCATGAAATAGAGAAATTACAGTAGTTCAACATATCAGTACACAGTAGGTCAAACAAAGCAGGAGGGGGGGAAGTGACCCAGTTCGCTGGAAGAAGATTTTGGGCTTGAGCTTTTGCAGCCCAGTCAGCAGCGGCGTTTGTTTCCCTTCGACAGTCTTGGATGGTGAGGGTTGGGAACAGGCGGAGCAGAGCCCTAGCTTCGGCAAAGAGAGCGCTGAACTCCCATGGAGTGCGATCTTGGTCAAGGATGGCTGCGACGACGGTAAGAGAGTCTGATTCAAGAAGGAGGCTTTGCTGATTTCTGCTAGTGGTGATGAGAAATCGAAGGGCAGAAATGAGGGCTTGGGTTTCTGCTTGCAGGGGCGAGACAGAGAGTGTTCGGTGAGCAGAACCATCAATCAGCTTCCCAGAGGAGTCTCGACAAAGACAAGAAACAGCAGCGCCGTCTGTGATCGTGGGAAAGGATGCATCAATATTGATTTTAAGCTTACCAGGAGGCGGAGGACACCATGACAGGTCCAAGGGGAGACGCCGGGGAATTGGTTTTCCAGCCGATCGAAACCCAGAAGAAGAAGAGGCCGCATCGAAACCCCCGGTGAGTGAGCTATTTCGCTGGATTGAGAGGTCTGGCTGGTGTATCTTCTGACAATGTTGTTGCTGCGAGGTCTAATGACAGCGATGATATGAACGGGCATGGGCTAGTGCAGAAACTACGATGTGATCTGGTTTGGGTGGTCGTCGGCGGAAGATGAAGTCGTTCCTGGCTTTCCAAATGTGCCACAGGACATATGCAATTTGCGCATAAAACTGTAAGTTTTTCTCCTTATCAAAGATATGTAATAGCCAGGCTTCAAATCTGTGGTGTTGATCATGCTGAATAGGACATGGTAGATGGGCATGAGTCCAAACTTTCTTTGTCCATGAGCAGTGTAGAAATAAATGTTCAGTGGTTTCGGGGGTTGGATTACTATCACGATAGAGTTGACAAATAGGATCTGCAATGATGTGACGATAGTAGAGATTTGCAGCAGTGGCTATAGCATTGTGACATAGAGACCATAAAAAGATACACAATTTTGGGGGTGCTGGTACCTTCCATATAGTGGCCCAAAGGTGCTTAGGGGTTTGAAAGGATGAAGAGGGCTGGTGTTGAAGGACTGTTGTTGTTGCTGAGTTAATTCGGTGATATCCATTTTTGACAGTGTACTCACCATTTAATCTCCCTGTCCATATCATTTTGTCTTCAGTATAGTGCGGATTGATGTGTACTTTTAGAATTTCAGCAACCTGATGCTCATCAAAACTTTTGGATAATAGAGGAATATTCCATGTCCGAAGGTCTGGACAGATGAAATCAGCCACCATTTTAGGCTCATTCCTAGGTGCTGGTCCCCCAATAATGCCTGTAGATAGCCATTTATCCTCCCTGATGTGAATGTTCTTCCCGTTTCCGACTGACCACTGTAGATTTGATGCAATAGAGTCTCTGCCTAGCAATAGGCTTTGCCATCCCCAAGAAGGTCGAGCTCCTCTAGCTGCATGTGCAAAGTCTCAATTTGGCTCTTGCGCACTAGACTGTTCTGCAGAGCTCTTTAAGTTAAGTGCATTTAGTCCATTTTTATGATGGTAATGGTCACAATAAACAAGAAATGTTAGACTGAATACATTCGAGGGGTCCAATTATGCCAAGCGACAAAGCAAACTTATTCCTGTAAGTTACACTTAAATTGTAAAACTATTTAAATATAAAACTATGTTTTCATCTAAAAACTTAAACTTTTCGAATAATTACCAGTCTCCCATGAAACAAACATGGTATCAAAATTGAAAGTTCTGAATTTAAATTTTTCTAAACTCCATTTTCCTTCCCAATTCCATATTTATATGCTTTAGACAAAAATGCGAAAATTGTTCATGTTAACACTGATCATGCCACGTGGATGATTGGTGTTCAATCATTGTCCACCTTAACAATTTTCGGCAAAAATTGGTTGAAAGGAAATGACGGATAGTTAAAATATTTAGGACTAAATTAGCAAATTTTCAAAAGGTTTACGACTAAATTAACATAATTGAAAGGTTGATAATTAAATTAGCACAATTTAAAGATTTATGATTGAATTGACCACTATAAAATAGGTTTAATATTTTTTCTACAATTATCCCAACATTTTCAGATGCTGCATAGAATGGTGAGCTATTATTGCTAGAGATAATTAGGATAATTCTCTAGGATATTTTCTTATATTAGAGATAATTAAAATATTTTTGTTAACTTTTAATATATCTCAAGATTGTGCGATATCTTATTTAATTGTGCATATCTTAATTAATATATGTTACCTTTAATAGTCTCTCATAAAACCTATAAATAGGCTGATGTACTTTTCATTATAACATATCAAAATATATTGAAAATTTCACAATTCATCTCTTCTACATATCTTTAGTATTTTTTAACTTTGTATCAAAGCCTTTGTTCTTAAGAAAACCTAAGTGCACAAGGTGGATTTCGCATCTGGGGCAGCTTACGCAACCTGGTACACATCCAGTGGCACACATCCAAATTAATCCATCCCCATAATCACACAATGTTCACTTCATGTGCAAAAGTTTCATATGAGCAAT
This sequence comes from Eucalyptus grandis, assembly GCF_016545825.1. Taxonomy (NCBI): domain Eukaryota; kingdom Viridiplantae; phylum Streptophyta; class Magnoliopsida; order Myrtales; family Myrtaceae; genus Eucalyptus; species Eucalyptus grandis. The sequence goes on from NC_052620.1 coordinate 22,146,534, forward strand.
CACTTAATCAAATCCTTTCCATTAGTCGTGTTTTGACACTAATTGTGCTGATTGCGTAGTTCAATTGAGCCTTTTTCATGGGGTGACATTTTTTCATTGCCAGTCGCTTAGGCTGCATCTAGTAACTATTTTCCAAGCTAGCCGTATAGGTTGCTTAATGCTATGACGCTAGCTATATAGGCCGTATCACTTAGTTACTGTTTCGCAAGCCAGCTGCATGGAACATTTGCTGTTTCCCCTTTGATTTTCGACCTTTGACACGTTGTTTTGAGAAACAGACATCAACACTAGACTTGCCACCCTCAAACGAACTAGATTTGGAAGACACTGCCTCACACACTAGACTACACAAATCAACAAGCTCGACAACCCGCGGTGTTCTTAGAGAAACATGTTTTTGTTGCATTGTTCGACATTAATTCAAACATCAGTTGACTACTTCGATGTCACGTTGAGTTTGAGGGACGATGTAAGAGATAATTAAGATGATTCTTTCGGATATTTCCCATATTAGACATGATTAAAATGTTTATGTTGATTTTTTGTTTAACTCAAAATTACGCCAATATCTCCTTTGATTGTGTATATCTTAATTAATATATATATATATATATATATATATTACCTTTAATAGTCTCTCATAAAGCCTATAACTATATTGATGCACTTTTCATTGACATATCAAAATATATTGAAAATTCCATGATTCCTCTCTTCCGCATATCTTTTTTATTTCTTAACTTGTGAGATTTTGTGGGATCATAACCAACTATTCTAAAAACTTAAGCCATTAGATGAATGCGTGGTTTATTATTTAAATATTTTAACAAGGCGTGATCTTAATATTTTAACACTCCCCCTCACACTTAGTTTGGTCTTTTGTTTAATATTAAGCGTGGAAATTTAATTGAGGAGGCAAATGAGGCCTAGAATGATTTGAACTCAATACATCCAACTTTGATACCATGTGAGCTTTTGTGAGATCACAATCAACTCTTTTAAAAACTTAAGTGTTAGATGAAAGTATGATTTATTATTTAAATATTATAACAAGTTGAATATGATATGAACCATAATTGATCACGAACTTTGAGACTTGTATACCCCTTTAGATATATGTCTCCGCGAAATCTACAATATGCAGAATTATTTCGAGAGGAAGGGCACTTTTTGAAGGAGCTACCACTGACCATCCAAATAAAATGTAAACCCCATTCATTCAATTTAATAGACGAATTAGTGAGGAAGCTAATGCTTTCATGGTTATAGACAGCCATACAATAATAAGTCCATTACCATCACCTTACTGAAATGAAACCTGTCAACTAAAACAAATTAAGACCTATCTCAATTTCATCATCTCTATCCTTGATAGAACCAAACTCATCCTGACCGGTCTTCAGTTCGCTGCATCGTCTTCTTTATTACCATCCTTTATTAAATTTTCTTGTTTATTAGGTGTGGCAATATTGTCCCAAGCCAGAGGAAAATGCTCTTTGATCATCTTTGCATTGATGATCTTCCATGAAATTGTCTTCATATATGGAAGGCCAATGAAGCCTACCATAGCTGACAACGCCAATTCCCTAAAAGAAAATTACCCAATCACTTCGGTGAAGCTTGTAAGCGGAAAAATTGACGCCGGGCAAAAGATTGCAGAGAAAGGAGAAGTACTGTTGCGAAACGCACTGGCGCAAAGTTTGGGACTTGACAATTTGGGAGCAGTTTATGTGGACGATTTTCGTCCGGCTATACCGGTAAACAGTCCCAGGGTTGGCGAATCTTTTCCTCAAGAAAAAGATACTGAATCAAATTAAATAAATGCAGGTGATAGGCACGTGGTCACAGTGTCGAGAAACGACTTCCAACCCGCGGAACCTGGTCACAGCCCTGGTGTTGGCCACTCTTTCCAATACTAGGGTGCTGCAGAACCAAATTCATAATGATTTGTGGTTCATATATGTAAAGGCTTGTTCTCCAAATTGGTGTATAGTTTGTACAGTTGTGGGGTCTCTGCTGTCTCCCTGTCATGAAGATTTAAATGATGCTGATCTTGGTATCTGTACTCAAGCACTTGTATGAGGGGAGGTCCATATAAAGCCTTATCGTAAGCTTATTGTGCAGAGACAGAGTACAGATGTTGCGACCTCTCTCTCTCTCTCTCGCGTATCCGAGTTCATGTCAGCTTAGTGCACTCTCAAACACGCACACTCTCTCAGGTGTTCGCACAAAAGCACACCTCGCAACATGCATTACACAAAATTATTTAGAATTATAGACAAATCCAAATGGATTAAAATTCTGATTCTGTGTAAACCCTGAGAACACGACAGTCTTCTTGGAGGATAGATGAGTGGTAAGTACAGTGTGAGTTACAACAAACACTAATTAAGACAATATTTCTCCATATTATATCTGAACTCCAAATAGGTCATTCTCTAAACAAAGTTTGAGATACAGAAATCCAATATAATTACTTATTCTATCTTGTCTAGAAATCCGAATGATCCAATTGGTTCTACATAGAAGTTATATTTATTTGAGAAATAATCTTCGCAAGAACTTTTACGTGCATAAGCATAGTTTGTGGACGATAACACAGAGCCTTTTTTAGGTTCATCCCAGGTTGGAAGAAGTTTCCACTCACCAATCTTTTATTTGGTGGTTTACATACATAGCATCACATATTTAAAGTCTTAATTAAGTTTATATGTGAGTTGTGTCCATAATTTTTAACTCACCTACCAGAGATGTGGTTTGAAAAATTAAGAAAATATATCCCAACGACATTTGCAAAGACACTTAAGAAACAAGGCCATATTTTCTGCTGTTCCTAATCGGAGGAAATTTCCTTCAGCCACTTTTTTGTGCAAGTATGCATATTACTCACATTAATATTTAGTTAAGTTTGCTTAAGGATGATTTTGGTAACTTATAACCCACTAATAGAAGGTATGATTGGAGAAAATTTTCTTTAGCCAGATAAACATAAGGTTTGAAAGTACAAAGAAATTCTTGGTAATGTTCCTCTTTCGAGGCCTTAAAACGTTAGGTCTTTCTCTCAGCTTACCAAGATGCAGAGGATTATAAAAAAAGTCATAAACCTATTGTAATCATACCAATTTAGTTTTAAACCTTTTGCATTTGTGACAATTTAGTTCATCCGATCAATTTTGGCTAGATGGCATTGACGTGGATGCTAGGTGGCGCCGATCATTTGACTGACACTGACGTATATAATCTTTAATGACATTTTATGTTTTTTCGATTTTTTTTCCTTTCTCTTTTGTTTTTTCCTCCTTCCTCCTTCTTCCTTTGGTCGGCCGTTGAACTACGGCAAGCCTCGCTGAGGGTGGGTGAGATTGAGCTCTCCCAGCCATTGGGGAGGTGAGCCCCACTAGATCTTGTGAGGACGAGCCTTGCCCCCACCACTGGCAAGTGAAGCCCTTGCCAAATTTGGGCAAGGGCGAGCTTGCCCTCACCTAGTAATGGCAAGGCGAGCCTTGCCACTAGCCAGTGAGGTTGCCTCAATTTGGCGATCAGCCCTCACCTTTGGTCGATTGTCTCGGTTTGATGACCAGCCAAAGGAAGGAGGAAGAAGAATATAAATAAAGAGAAAGATAAGTTAAAAAAGAAAAATAAAAAAGAAAAATAAAATTCAAAAATTCAAAAAAATATTAAAATACTATAAAAAAATTGTCCATATTTGTGTCGGCCATGTCATGTCAGCTTCAGTCATACCATGTCAATGCCGATAGGCCAAATTAGGCCGAATGATATGAATTAGCACAATTGCAAAATATTTATAACTTAATTGGCCCAAAAAAATTTAAAACAAAATTAGCGTAATTATAATAGTTTACGGACATTTTTTGATAATTTTCTTCACATAGCATGTGCGTCTCTCGGGCGATCCCAAGTGGTAGAGAATCAAGATACCGTTAGAATTATTAATAGCCGCAAAGATTGAGAATAAGAAGCTAACATGGAAAAAGCTGTATATTTTTTATATTTGTTTTTTTGGGCAACAGCACTAACTAGTTGGAAAGCTGATACTCCATCCTTATCTAATGGTTAACAATGTTAGAGTTTCTTGTGGGAGAGAGAGTTTGTATGAGCAACTATTTCGTAAAAAAATTTACTAGATCAAATCAATCATATTTTAAGAATATGTGACAATCACATTGAATGACGTATCGTGATTGGTTATATTCATTGTATTATTATGTGTAAATTATGTTGATATTATATTTACTCGAAGGAGTACAAGAAAAACAGCCGAGACAGCACTTCGAAGAACGTGAATGCATGGTGGGCTCAAGCTAGCTAGGTTTGGCAGCAATTTGTCTTCCACATGCATCAACGTGCTTTCGTTCTCGTAAATAGTACAATATGTCGATGACCGTTCGATGGGCTCTATGATTTAAGGAGAAGGAGAGGAGGAAACTTTGAAAAGGGTTGAAGCACATTTTTTATTGGCATGAATTCTTCACACTTCGTCGGAGAATCACAAGAGAGTTGTTTCCTTATGTTCTGTACCATGATGATCTTGAAGACCATTTATAAGTCTAGGTTCATTAACTAATTCGACTTAAGCATCACATGATGATATTTAAAATAAAAAAAAAACATAATAACATATCAAGGAAAAACATTTTTCACGTATTGAACAAGTTAGAAATAGACAGAAAATGTTGGAGAACAAAAGCAATAAAGTAGTTTGTTAGTCCAACTAATCCAAATTACATTTTCACATCTAAAGAAGTAAACACGGGATGTGTATGTTTACTAGAGGAGTACATTGATGGCTATAGGAAAATTGTAAGGAAGGTTGAGTTAGTGAAGATTCAATCCTAAATATCTAATGCTAAGACAGTCTGGTCCGCAGTTCGAATTTTTGCTAAGAAAACTCTCGAAGATTATTTGAAGGCCTCATGGTCTAGAAAAAATGTTGGGTGCTTCAAAAGGTCCCAATGCTCTTTTCAAAAAATGGTTATGCTTTCTTCCACTCACGGTCAGAGGGAACTTTCTTTAACAATACATCTAATTGTGAGTTACAAATTATTAACGTCAGTCATATCTAAACTTAATTAAGTATAAATATGGGTGATATCCATATTTATATCCTAACCAATCAGAAAAATAGTTTTTCTAACCAGAGATGAAGGAAAATATGACCTCATAAAACAAAGGAATGCCATAGCACGGTTAGGTGGTGTTGTCCACGTGACTTTGTAATTTTCACTTTGATTCTCTCATTATTTTTTTTGAACTTATTGAATCTTGTACTGGTTAGGTAAGATTCCTTCGGATTCTATATATACCAAGCATTGATGCTCTCTAGGCATCTCCTCAGCCGCGTTCTCTCTCTCTCTCTCTTTCTCTCTCTCTCTCCCCCTCCCCTTCCTCCCACCGTCCCCGCCATGGCCCCAAACAAGGTTCTCTACGCCTTCGCCTTTCTTCTTCTGGCCCTCTCTCTAGAACTCCAGTCCACTCAAGCTAGGCAGTTGAAGCTAACCATGCAAAAGCAAAAGTCGTTCCCCAACAAGCTGCCAAATGTGCACAAACTCCTAGAAAAGGAATTAAGGAAAACCATAGCCGAGCAGAGCAGAAACTTGCATGGTGAAATTTTAAACAAAGCCACGAACACTGCTGTGTCTACGACTCCAGCGCCGCCGCCATCAAGTACCATTGTGGCGGCAACAACACCGCCGCCATCTCCCGGCCGAAGCTTAGATGACTTTAGGCCCACGCAACCTGGCCACAGCCCCGGGGTTGGCCATTCGCTGCAGAACTAGGATTTTATCATCAATATTGTTATGTTCAATCGCGCATGTTTATTGTCGTCATGCATGTATCACCAATCTATCTTTGAGTAGGGTTAGATGCTTCGGTTTAAGTTTGAGGCGGTAGGCTAGTGCGTGTATGTCTTTTACGTATCTATGTATATATTAATCATTTGCGAGACAGAAGCGTGCAACTCAGTTGTCTTTTGTCCATTTACTTTAACTAGCTCAGTTTGTGGTTATTTTATTTGTTCCTTCTATGATTGTTAGATACTCAAATATGCATTGTCATGCAAGATTGGTCCCCCTTAGTGACCTATATATTAGGTACGAGCAATGAGCCATACCTATCCAAGCTCTTCTATACAGACATACCACGCAAGTAATTCACAAGAGTAGAGAGTTTTTTAGCTTTAAATGGGATATAAAGAAATTCTATAAAGTATATTGGGTACGCTTATAATGTCAACGAAGACCAATGGCGATGCGGATGTTGCTTAAGCATGCATGTGGGGATGAGTAATGAAAAGTGATATGACCGATTCTACCACATGAAATATTTGATAGAGCATGAACAAATTGCAACTTGACTAAAATATTTGGTTAGAAAGTACATATACTCCGCAAGAGACTACAAGTAGTAGTGAATATTATTAGTAATTCCATGTTCGAGGCCTAAAGACTGCCTCTCTCGGCCCACAAACATGCCTCTCTTAAAGGAGCATGTAACGGGTCGGAGGGCTATTTCAAGGGGTCAAGATACAGTTTGAATTGTTAATAGCCGCAAAAACTTAAAATAAGAACCCTACATGGGAAAAGATGCCTAAGAACCAAAAGCTAAGTAGTTCAATCACACCCAGCTTCTTAGTTATTATTTTTATTGTTTTTTGTGCAACAGCACAAAGTAGTTTGAATGCTGATAATCAATCCTTATTTAATGGTCAATAATGTAAGAGAAGAGAGACATATAAGAAGTAAGAGCAAGTATTATGTAAACAAAGTCCGATAGATCAAATCAATCACAGAATTTGTGAGACTCATAGTAAATTTGACTAGAAGAGAAAAAGAGACGAGACAACCTTTGAAAAACGTGAATGCATGGTGGGCTCAGGCTAACTAGGAGTGGCAGCAATTTATCTTCCCTAAGCATCCGAGACCTCGCACTCCCATGGTGCCCGTAACATGCTTTCATTCTTGTAGATAGTGGTTTTGATGATTTGAGGAGAAAGAGGGAAGAAGATTTGAAAGGGGTTGAAGCAAAACTCACGTCTCATCGGAGAATCACAAAAGAGTCGTTTGCCTTATGTTTTTTATATCATGATAATCTTGAAGACTATATTTAATTTTAGGTTCATTTCCTCCAAGGTTTTAACTTAATATCAGAAGATACGTTATTGAATATTGGCTCTTTTTCATATAGTTGGGACTTTGGAAGTATATTGATTATTATCTAACATATATATATATATATATATATATATATATATATATATATATATATATATAAATTCAAGATGTCTACATATTTCCTCTAATGCATGTGTAGGTAGGTTGCAAGGAATGATAAATGCCTAGTACATGAGAGCGATCTGATATGGAGGACGGTTAAATAAGCAACGCTGTTTATAGGCGACATATAGATTGTTAATGGAAACGTATTCTCTAAAATGTTTTCGGTTCCTGTATTACATTCTTTGCGAGACTAATGAAAAATGCAATTGGCTAAACCCTAGCCAAATAAGTTAATGATATATAAGTAGGGTGGAGAAAATAAGTAGGGTGGAGAAAGTAAATAATAATCAAATGAGTTAGGGAATTCCATGGGTCTAAATGAAGTTATCCTGATTTGAAAAACAATAAAAAAGAGAAATTGAATGTGACCATCTAAATTACTCCACGTAAGCATTTCACGCAGATATTTCAACAAAATACGTAATAACATGTCAATGAAAAAAAATGTTGCACAACTAACGTCCGTTAGTCCAACTACAAATGTCATATCTAAATTACAATTATACATATAAAGAAGGGAAGTCGGGATGTGTGTGCTTACTAAAGGAGTATATAAATGGCTAGGAAAATTGTAAGGAGAAGTCCAGTACGTGACGACTCAACCCTAAATTCATAATGGCCACAAAAGTCTATAGTTTTCACCAAGAGATCTCTCTTAAAATTATTTCAGTTTTCACCAAGAGATCTCTCTTAAAATTATTTCAAGGCGCCCTACTCTAGGAATTATTTAGGTGTGGTGGCTAGAAATAGAGATTGAGACCTAACGAAATTTGTCGGGTGCTTTAGAAGGTCTGGATAGCCTATACAAAAGAAGATTATATATTTCTTTCACCCACAATCGCAAAAAACTTTCTTTAATCAGAGCTCTGATTGTGGTTACAAACTAGAACATAACTCGCACTCAATTTTAACTAAGTATAGATGTGGGGGTGATGTTCATGTTCACAACCCAACCAACGAAAAGTCTGGTTTCTTTGACGACATTTGCGTTCTTCTATTTCATTTTTATCTACTTTTTTTTTCTCTCTTTTGTGTTTCTTTTTTTTATTCCCTTCCATCATTCCCTAAATCTCATAAGTATCTATTTATCCAAGGGAAGGAAAAGCAGAGGTCCTTATGTCCTCTCTAGTATAAAATTGGGGTCTCACAATCATTGGTGAATACGATTTTTCCTCGCGTCTTTCTTCATTCATAATTCGATATTTTGGCGTCCTAGATAGGGATGTGCAAAAGAACTAGGATCCGCCCGGACCTCCCAGAACTGGACCGAAACCGCCCGGAACCAGTGGTTCTTGAGGGAACCGGTCCTGTTCCCGGTTCCAATTTATGTGAACCGGTGGGTACCAGTCCGATTCCTGGTTCCATGGGTGGATCCGCTCACCCTCCCACTTGGACTGAACCGATTAATTTTTAATATTAAAAACTAGACTTTATAACAAAGGGTTTGATAGGTGGATTGGGACTTTATGGAAATAGTTCTCTCTCTCTCTCTCTCTCTCTCTCTTGGTTTCTTTTTTTTTTCTTTGGCCTTTCCTGTCTTTGATTTAAGTTATTTGCTAAATCAGAGTGGATTTGCATTTACTCCTTCCTCACTTCATCTCTCAGTCATCAACCGTCAATCATCAGTCTCAATTGTTGGAGAAATTCCTCTTGAAGTGTTTTGAAGTTGACAAAACGTTTCCATCAGTCTAGTCTGAAGGATTGTAGACTCTACTATTTAAAGTCTGAAGACCTCCGGACAGCCAGACTCAAGACTCAAAATCTATCCTCATTGATAGTCTCTAATTCGTTGAAGAAAGACTATCCAGAACTGGATGTTTCATTAAAGATGTGGCCTTATCGACTGGAGAAGATCTCTTGGCTGGATGTGACATAACATAATTCTTTATTTGGTCACAATTGATTCGAATATTAAGGATCCGATGATTGGCAAAGTTTACTTGGAAGGTTCTACTTATGGAAACCAAGATCCTGATTGTATGGGCAAACATGATTGATGGGCTATCGACATGTTCCTTTAATAGCTTGAATGATCTTCCTAATTGATTCCGTCCAACGGGTAGATTGGAGGAATTCCTTTGGTAAGTGCCAACGGGTATGATGGCATGAAGGAGTATAAGAGGAAGACGTTCTAGTTGTTCGAGAAGGTGTACGAGAGAAGAATTCCAAAGTCTGAAGCTCCTTGTTTCTAGTCAATTCATTTGTTGAGCATAATCGTGTAAACAAAAGAGAGTCTATATTCGTGAGAAACCTTGAGGAAGTGTGGTAGAACATCTACACTTTGTGGAATCAAGGAAAAGCTGTGCTGTAACTCTCTTTGTTCATAGTAAAATCCAGCCGATGGGCTATCGGTGCGGAAGAGTGGACGTAGGCTTGGAATAAGCCGAACCACTATAAATCTTGTGTTCATTTCTCTCTTCCCTATCCTTTACTTTACCTTGATCGTATTTTCCTTTCTATCGATTGCCTAAAATCGCTTCCGTATCTCGAAAATTTGTTTATGCACCTATTCACCCCCCTCTAGGTAATTATACTAGCTATCTCAATTGGTATCAGAGCCTGTGTACTCACTTTTGTTGAAGTGTTTTACTTTAGAGTTAAAGATCCATGGCTAGTATGTTGGCTCCAGGGCTGGTAGAAGGGCAAAGCAACACCAAACCACCATACTTTGATGGAAATGATTACAACATATGGAAGAACAAGATGAAAGCATTCCTAAGATCAAAGGATCCTCTGGAATGGGACGTTGTAGAAAAAGGAATCATTCCTAAAGCTGCATCTGTCTCAGGAAGAGGAAAAGATGTTGTTGAGTCTAGCAAAATGACTTAGGAAGAGAAAATCAAGAGACAAGCTATCGATGCAAAAGCAATTTATTCCTTATATTGTGCTTTATCTCCTACTGAATATAACCGAATATCTTCTTGTGTTACGGCTAAAGAAGTCTGGGATAGATTACATATTACTTATGAAGGAACCGATCGAGTGAAAGAGACTAGAATCAACATTCTCCTCGGCCAATATGAAGCCTTCAAAATGAAACCAGGAGAATCTATAATTGATATGTTTAGTTGTTTTACAGATATTGTTAACGGTCTTGAAAATCAAGGTCAACCAATTTCTGATCCCATGAAAGTAAACAAGCTACTGCGTGGACTCTCAAAGGATTGGAATCATATAAAGACCTCAATCAGAGAGACCCAAAGAATAATGCCTCTATCTGTCGATGAGTTGGTTGGGACTCTTCAGTCTTATGAAGTGGAACGAATCAATGAAGACGAAGACCCTAAAGGTAAGAAATCCATTGCGTTAAAATCTAATGATGATTCTGATGCTACAGATTCTGAAGACGATATGGATGATGAGGAACTTGCTCTCATGATAAGAAGATTCGAAAGCTGAACAGAAAAGGAAGAAGATTCAATCCAAAGAAACAAAGCTTTCAAAAGCAACAGACTAAGTCTGTTGAGGATGATGAATCAAGCAAAGATATAGTTTGCTTTGAATGTAAGAAAAATGGACACATCAGACCCAAATGTCCTATTTTGAGGAAGAAGAAAGGAAAGACTGAAAAGTACCAAAAAGCTCTTAAAGCTGAAACCTAGAGTGATACAGAGTGTGAAGAAAGTGATGATGATTATGCCAATATATGTCTGATGGCATAATCGGATTCAGATTCAAATTCCGAGACAGATTCAGACTCAGAAAGCGAATTTGAAGTAAGTAACTTCAAAATCCCTATTAAGGTTTCAAAATATATAGATGAATTGTGTTTCAGTCTTAAGACTTCTCTTAAAAGAATTTCCGAACTCAAGAAAGAAAGTTTTGCTCTAAAACAACAGGAAAATATTTTGAAAGAAAAAGTGAAAAGTTTAGACAAGAATGTTTCTTCTCTTAAAGAAAGTGAAGATAATTTGTTAAAAGAAAATGCATTCTTAAAAAGAGATATCTCAAATATTTCCAAAAGATTTTCTATAGGATCCGAGAAACTAGAAAAAATTCTTTCGTTCAAAAACCTTATTTTAATAAATCTGGTTTGGGAATGACTGATGAAACCATTCCTTTAATTGATTTTCCTAAGGTGAAAGAAAGAATCAAACAAAGACCCACAAGAGATGCTTACAAAAATCATTTTAAAAGAATCTTTGTAAAACCAAGTAGGTCGTAATGCTCTCGGATGCTCAAAATGCAATAGTGCAGATCATTTTGAAAAAGAATGTCCTATGATTTGGAAACTGTTAAAAGGTATGAGCAAAAACTACATATCATACTAACACCAATGGACCCAAGAAAATATGGGTACCAAAGAAGGCTTGAGTTTCTTTTTTAAATGCAGGTCACTATCAAGAAAAAGGTAAAATGGTATCTTGATAGTGGATGCTCAAGACACATGATAGGAGACTCAAATTACTTCATAAAGCTTGTTCAAGTGAATGGTGGAAAAGTTTCTTTTGGAGGAAATAGCAAAGGAAAAATTGTGGGATTTGGAACTGTAAAGATTGGAAATCTCAAAATTAGCAATGTTTCCTTAGTAGAAGGGCTCAATTACAATTTGCTCAGTATTAGTCAGCTATATGATACTGGTTTCAAAATCAACTTTCAAGAGGGAATATGTTATGGAATTAGTAGAGATTCTACTCAGTCATTCATGGGTCGAAGACATGGAAATATCTACCTCCTGGATGTGAAACCAGATGAATCACAATGTTTAATCTCAATCCAAGACGAAGCAAACTTATGGCACAGAAAGCTTGGGCACGTCAATATGAAGCAAATAGCCAAAATCTCAGCAAAGAAGCTTGTTCGTGGACTACCCAATTTATCATATCAAAAGTCTGATCTATGTACACCATGTACATTGGGAAAACAGGTAAGAAATTCCTTTAAACCAATAAATCAAGTTTCCACTAACCGTGTACTGCAGCTTTTGCATATGGATCTTTTTGGACGAACTAGAACGCAAAGCATTGGAGGTAAGAAATACTGCCTGGTAATTGTGGATGATTACTCACGATTCACTTGGGTATATTTCTTGGCAAGTAAGTCTGAAACCTTCTCTCACTTTGAAAAGTTTGCTAAAAAGGTTCAAAATGAAAAATGGTATGTTATATCGAGTATAAGAACAGATCATGGAGGTGAGTTTGAAAATCATGACTTTACAAAATTCTGTGATGAATCTGGTTTTCAACATGTATTCTCCTCTCCATATACCCCAGAGAAAAATGGAGTTGTGGAAAGAAAGAATAGATCTCTTCAAGAAATGGCTAGAACTCTTCTAATTGAAAGTAACATCTCTTCACATTTCTGGGCTAAAACAGTTTTTACAGCATGTTACATCATAAATAGAGTCTTTCTAAGGCCTATTATGGAAAAAACTCCCTATGAACGATTCAATGAAAAGAAGCCTATTGTTTCATATTTTCATGTATTCGGATGCAAATGTTTTATACTGAAAAATGCAAATGATCGAGTTGGAAAGTTTGAAGAAAAATCAGAAGAAGGCATTTTCCTTGGATATTCAACCACAAGCAAAGCGTACAGAGTCTACAACAAGAAGACTCAAATAGTGGAAGAATCAATGAATGTTAAATTCCAGGATTCTATGCAAAATGAATCCATTCAGACTCATCTCGAAGAATCTGAACCTGCTCCAGACTTTACAAAGTCTAAAATAGCTCAGACTTTGAAGGACCAAAGAACAAGTGATCTGTTGAAGATTCAAGTGAAGAAAGTGACCATCAATCGACAAATTAACCAGCAACGGAAACATAAATCCAGTCATCCCAAAGATCTTATTATTGGCGACATCAATGAAGGAATTCGAACAAGATCCAAAAGGCGCGAAGAGTCTAGTGCTGTGGCTCTTATTTTTGAAATAGAACCCAAAATCATAGAAGAAGCTTTATCTGATGAAAGCTGGATTGAAGCTATGCAAGAAGAGCTCAGGCAATTCAGAGTTAATGATGTCTGGGAATTAACTCCTAAACCGAAAGGTAAATCTGTTATTGGAGCTAAATGGGTTTTCAGGAATAAGATGAACGAGAAAGGAAAAGTAATAAGAAACAAGGCAAGACTCGTGGCCAAGGGATATACACAAGAAAAATGGATAGACTATAACGAGACTTACGCACTAGTAGCAAGGTTAGAAGCAATTCGATTATTACTTGCTTTTGCTTGTTATAAGAATTTTAGGTTATTCCAAATAGATGTCAAAAGTGCCTTCCTAAATGGATTCATCCAAGAGGAAGTCTATGTGGAACAACCACCTGGGTTTGAAGATCCAAAGAAACTAGACTCAGTATTTAGACTCAAAAAGGCTTTATACGGCTTGAAACAAGCTCCTCGAGCTTGGTATGACAGACTGAGTAAGTTTTTAATTGAAAATGGATTTGTTAAAGGTAAAGTAGACACTACTCTTTTCATTAAAAGAGAAAGCAAGAGTTTTCTACTTGTTCAAATATATGTCGATGATATTATTTTGGATCCTCTAATGAAAGTATGTGCAAGAAATTCTCTAAGACTATGCATGATGAATTTGAAATGAGCATGATGGGTGAGTTAACCTTCTTTCTTGGACTTCAAGTAAAACAATTGAAGGAAGGAACTTTTATTTATCAAGAAAAATATGCTAATGATATTGTGAAGAAGTTTGGATTGAACAATTGTAAAAAGTCTGATATACCAATGTCAAGCTCCGTGAAGATAGATAAAGATGAAGGAGGAAAGAAAGTCGACCAAAAGTTATACAGGAGTATCATTGGTTCACTTCTTTATCTTACTGCTTCTAGACCTGATATTTTGTTTAGTGTTTGCATTTGTGCCAGATTTCAAGCAGACCCTAAAGAATCACATTTAACTGCTGCAAAGCGTATTATCAAATATATTGCATCAACTTCAAGCTTCAGTCTTCGGTATCCTAAAAGGGGAGACTTTACTCTTCTTGGATACTCAGACGCAGACTTAGCTGGATGCAGAGTTGATAGAAAGAGCACCTCAGGTACCTGTCAACTACTTGGAGGCAGGGCAGTGTCTTGGTTTTCAAGAAAGCAAAGTACAATAGCTCTCTTTACAGCAGAAGAAGAATATGTAGCTCTTGGAAGTTGCTGTTCACAAATTCTGTGGATAAAACAACAGCTAAGAGATTTTGAAATTGAAGATTCATGCATGAAGATTAAATGTGACAACACCAGCGCAATCAATCTCACCAAAAATCCAATTCTTCACTTAAGAGCAAAGCATATAGAGATTCGACATCACTTCATTAGAGATCATGTTCAAAATGGAGAAATTTCGATTCAGTTTGTTGACTCAAAGAACTAACTGGTGGATATATTTACAAAGCCTTTGGAGAAAAATCAATTTGAAATTATCCGTTCAAGACTCAACATTTTGAACTTTGAAGAAGTTAAAGTCTAGAGACTCTCAGACTCAGACTATAAGACTTTGACTGCAAGACTTTGACTGTAAGTTATTCTCTCTCTAATCTCATTTTGAAAAGGTACGTTGATCAACCGTGTTGATTATCTCAATTGCTATCTTTAATTGACGAAATTATTGTATCGTTTCCTTTAGAAAAAGAAGTTATTTTGATGTAATTTTTTTCGAAAAAGGCAGTTATTTTTAAAAAAGGCATTGTTTTTCACTTACCATTACGACGGTTGGTATTCCCTCCTTATGACTGCCTTATATATAATCGGTTTCTCCTCGCTTAACTCAAAAACCCTAAAAAGCACCAATCTTCCATTCCTGTTTTCTTCTCTTGTTTAATCTTCGAAAAAGTTGTCATCTTTCTTGGGAAAGTCAAGCAAGGAATCTTTCAAAGACTAAGAAAGATATCATCTTCAAGAAAGTCTTCGAGGATCGCAAGTAGGGGACCACGGCGAATGAGTGAGGGGCCTACGCACTTCGACCTCACTGAGGAAGGTCATGAGGTTTCTTCACCAAATCTGTGTGATTATGCTGATCTGCCATCGTCTGCATTTACTCCATCAGATCGTGCTAATGCCAGTACGCAGACCGAAAATTCAGCAGACTTTCGCAGAGTGATGGATATTCTCTTGGAAATGCAAGGTCAGATATATGCATTGGGATGTGAAGTTGAGAACTTGCAGAATGCAGGACAAGTCTCTTGGGGTTCACTAAATGATCAAATCCAAGCCCTTTCTCTTCAGATTCAGGCTAATGCTAAGGGTGAGGATGTTGCTCAGCTGAAGGAAGACTTTAAAAGGCTGGAAGGCATCGTTCAGTCAATGGGAGATTTTCAGCTTGTTCGTATTCCCAAGAATCCTTGACTTCATTTTCATCTCAATCTTTTTATGCTGACAAAAAGGGGGAGAATTTAGTCGCAACTTGAAAAACTTTGAACTTAAATTTTTGGCTTGTTTGGTTTGTGGTTTGTTTTGACTTGACTTGTGTCTGGATGTGGACTAAATTTGGGATTTGGATTCGACTGCTTATTAACTACTATTGATGTCTTATGCATGGGTTTACTGCATACTGAACTAACCTATTTTCTGTAGTTGCAGATTCTAGTGTTATTCATTTAGCCATTTTAATCTATAAGATATGCATATGTGCTTGAGAAATGTTTTGCAAGTCAAAGTTTTCCAAATCTGTAGGAAAGTTTTGTCACCATCAAAAAGGGGGAGATTGTTGGAGAAATTCCTCTTGAAGTGTTTTGAAGTTGACAAAACGTTTCCATTAGTCTAGTCTGAAGGATTGCAGACTCTACTATTTAAAGTCTGAAGACCTCCGGACAGCTAGACTCAAGACTCAAAGTCTATCCTCATTGACAGTCTCTAATTCGTTGAAGAAAGACTATCCAGAACTGGATGTTTCATTAAAGATGTGGCCTTATCGACTGGAGAAGATCTCTTGGCTGAATGTGACATAACATAATTCTTTATTTGATCACAATTGATTCGAATATTAAGGATCCGATGATTGGCAAAGTTTACTTGGAAGGTTCTACTTATGGAAACCGAGATCCTGATTGTATGGGCGAACATGATTGATGGGCTATCAACATGTTCCTTTAATAGCTCGAATGATCTTCCTAATTGATTCTGTCCAACGGGTAGATTGGAGGAATTCCTTTGGTAAGTGCCAACGAGTATGATGGCATGAAGGAGTATATAAGGAAGACGTTCTAGTTGTTCGAGAAGGTGTACGAGAGAAGAATTCCAAAGTCTGAAGCTCCTTGTTTCTAGTCAATTCATTTGTTGAGCATAATCGTATAAACAAAAGAGAGTCTATATTCGTGAGAAACCTTGAGGAAGTGTGGTAGAACATCTACACTGTGGAATCAAGGAAAAGCTGTGCTGTAACTTCTTTTGTTCATAGTAAAATCCAGCCGGTGGGCTGTCAGTGCGGAAGAGTGGACGTAGGCTTGGAATAAGCCGAACCACTATAAATCTTGTGTTCATTTCTCTCTTCCCTATCCTTTACTTTACCTTGATCGTATTTTCCTTTCTATCGATTACCTAAAATCGCTTCCGTATCTCGAAAATTTGTTTATGCACCTATTCACCCCCCTCTAGGTGATTATACTAGCTATCTCATCAATCTCCAACACACCCCTCCTTCTCTTTTTTACGTGCATCATCAACATCATCTTTGTACTCCCATACCACCCCTCTCTCTCTCTCACTCTCTCTCTCTCTCTGCTAAAGAGTTTGTCTTATTGGGTTGTCGACAGTGTATTCTCTTTGAAGTTATAAATTTGCATAGATACTCTCTCCAAATGTCCTCCTCCTTTTCTTTACTGTGTATTAAATTTTCACTTACCATTGTAGCGCCCAGTGCATATATGAAAATTAGACACAAAAAACAAGTGTATTATTGCCTAATATGAGAAAAGGAGACTATATGGTTCATGGAATTTTCTTTTGGTCTTTGAATGTTGCCTCTTGTAATGCTATGTTGCGTTTTCAATGGTTATTTTTTTATCCATCCCTTGAATATTATCTTGGTAATACCAACCTGTTGCTATGGTAGTAAACTTGGTTATCAATAGAAATAATTAGCGGCAATTTTTTATTATTATATATTTTAGTGCAAATTAGTTTTTCTTTTTTATTTATTTATTTATTGAAATTATCAATAGAAAAGGAGACCAGTTCCACGGATCCACCCGGGAACCGGACTGGACCGACAGTCTGGTTCCCCGGTGGATCCATGCAGCAAATGGGTGGATCATGGTTCTAGATCGGGAACCGCCCACCTGAACCATGCACACCCCTAGTATATTGGAATCACATATGTTAAATATGTCTCGAGTTTAAGCCCGAAACGAATAACCGAATTTTGAAATAAATTGAAATAAAGTTTTCTTCAATTGCTGCGGAATCCGAATCATGAAGGTGAAGTTCCTCCGCACGTAATATTGAAAATATGGCAGTGGGCCCAGAGTCAACGTAAAGGACTCCCCTGCAGCTTTGTCGTGAAGCTCCGAATCCTTCTTTGGCGTGAAGTCTCTGCGTGAAGATTAAAAGGTGCTGGGCCCAAGGTCAAATTTGACCTTGGGCACACACACGTATATATACGAACAGGATTCACTTTTCTTCTTTTGGCGTGCGTGCGTGGGACGGCCGAAACCGAAACCCTACGTAATTCACAGGAGCCGCGAGAGAGAAAACTCTATGTAGAAGTCGCACGCCACCAAGAGGGAGGAAAGCCACACATTGAAGCGCCGTTTTTACTCTGAGTGCTGGGTGCTTGGCTTTGGTTTTTCGTGTTGTTCGTGCTGCGAAGTTTATTCATGATTTACATCCAAGATAGATTAGTGTATTTGGTGTAATTGGGGCTTGGGAAACACCGAGAGAGTGTTTGAGTGACTCGAGTGTGTAATCTCATTGTTTTGCTTGATCTATAGTGAAATTCGCTGCTGCTCTCCCTGTGGACGTAGGTCTTTACGACTGAATCACGTAAATTTGGTGTCTGATTTAATTTTCTTTTTCTGTCTATATTTTGTTCGATCGCTCACCCTATCGCAACAACATCAATCAATCTCAAGCTGGGTGGTAAAACTCACTATCTGAAAAAGATGTCGTGGCACCATTAGTTGGTGTATTTCTCGTGGCTTTAAAAATTTGAACTTACAATTGGGGGAGGGAAGGGGAGGGGTATTTTATGTCAGGGAATTTGATTTTCTCATTATCTTCTTTATCTTATTAAATCTCCATCTAGTCTGGCAGGACTAGTTCAGATTCTACAAATATCATTCGAGTTGGTGCTATCTAGGTATCTTCTCAGCAGCTGGGTACTCTCTCTCTCTCTCTCTCTTACACACACACAGCCATGTCCCAAAAAAAGGTTCTTGTTGCCTTTCTCGTTCTTCTTCTAGCCTTTTCTCTAAAACTCCAGTCCACTCTAGTAAGGCAGTTGAATCTAACTATGCAAAAGCTAAACCTATTCCCAAACAAGCTTTAAAATGTGAAGTAACTCGTAGAAAAGGAAGCATGAAAAACCATAGCGGAGAAGAGCAAAAATTTGCATGGCGAAACCTTGAATGAAGCCATGGAGGGGGCAACGATGCCGCCATCTCCCGGACGTAGCTTAGGTGACTTCAGGCCCACAGCTTCTGGCCACAACCCAGGCGTCAGCCATTTCCTTCAGAGGATGCAATTGAACAATTGAATATAACAATATCGATAAAAATTCCGACCAAAAAAAAATTATCTGTAAGAAACCTTGAATGAAGCCACAAACACTAACGCGTCTTCCACTCTGCCGTGGGGCTAACAATGCCGCTGCCATGTCAAGGCAGCCTGAAGTCATCTAAGCTAAGTCCGGGAGATGGTGGCAGTAGCGGAGTGGAAGACGCAATCGTGTTCATGGCTTCATTCAATGTTTCACCACGCAAGTTTTTGCTCTGCTCTGCCATGGTTGTTCCTGGTTCCTTTTCTAGGAGTTTATTCACATTTTGAAGATTGTCTGCGGATGGGTTTTGCTTTTGCATGGTTAGCTTCAACTGCCTTGCTTGAGTGGACTGGATTTTAGAGAGAAGACTAGAAGAAGAAAGAGAAAGGCAATGAGAACGTTGTTTGGGTCATCGCAACTACCATAGTTTTTGTACAGTGCTTGTTTGAGTACCATAACTATTTTTTTGACCACTTAAGTGCCATAATTTATAAAGTAACATTAATTTGAGTGTCGTAACTTTTAATTGATCTCTTATGTGCAAAAAATTGTTAAAAATGTTTAGTTTGTATCATAATTCTGACGAGATATATCACTTATGATAAATGTTTTTAAAAACTTATCATGTCATATAGTTAGGTCATATAAGTGCCACTAAGCGTCATTAACTCCTTAAGCAGAATTTAGCAAGTAAACTCACCAGTTTAGCTAGCTAGTGAGTCCACGGTGATGGTGACGTGGAGGTGAGCGATAAACAATCCTGCGGCGACACCAACGAAGGTTCGGACGGGCCTTAAACGAGCCATAAACTCTCGACTAGGGGTTGAGCTTTGGCTTCTGCTTCTTGGGCCGAGAAGGCTAGTGTTAGAAGTATGCCCTAAATTAACTAATTAAAAAAAATAAAAATAAAATAAAGCTTCATGCATGTGCACGAAGCGTAATGGTCAGCGGTTGCTGACCATTATGCACGATGGTCGTGCATGAGCAACCGCTCATGCACGATCGTCCGCTATGGACAATCAGCAACGGTTGCTGATCGTCCATTGATCAGCAACCATTGCTGGTCATTTTTATTATAAAATGAACGAGGGACGAGTGTAAAAAGGGCTGTTGAAAGACAGAGAAAAAAAAAAATCAGTGTGGTTTTGGTTTTGTTCGAGAGAAACACAAGCGAGAAATCAGTGATGCTTTGCTGAAAATAGAAAGCAAATTGTGTGCGTGTTCTTGTGTCTTTGAGACGCAAGAAAGAAGATCATTAACTTGTTCGGGCCGTGACTATAATACATTGAGGATACGTTGGATCATTTCCACGTGATTGCTAGCACAATCGAAGTGGAGAATATCCGAAGGTTCTCTCTTTCGTTCGACGTTCGTTGTTGGTGTGTCTGAACTAGAGGTCCGACGCTTGTGGGACTCGAATTGTAAAACAACCGAACCAACTCGTTTCAAAGCGCGCTTTGAGAGGTATTTCGTTTAACTCCCTTTTATGTTTAGATTTTTGATTAAAACGCACGAACAACACCTTAGGAGAATCATGTGTCAAATATATATTTGTTTCCGCTGCATACTTTATGTTAATATTTCTTATACATGATTCATGAAACACCAATAGTGGTATCAGAGCCAACCTTAGGCGTTTTCGTGCGTTTAATTGATTTATAGTTCAAATATATTTTTGCATTCTAATGGCCAATTTACTTTTGTTAAGAGAATTGGTTCTCTTGCTCTTATGTGGCCTATAGAAGTTGATTGATTTATGTGATAAATTTAATCAACAAAGCAAAAATTAGAACTAAATCAATTTTGAATAAAAAATCTGTAACTTGTTATACTTGATGTTTATATTTTGCAAATGATATGCAAAATTTTATGCATGTCTTCCAGAGCTTTAAATTTTGAATTTATGGCTCGTAAGGAAGGGTGGTGATCATGGAAAAATCCCTAATTGTTGTGATTGTTGTATGGATGAATGTATGATGATTACAGGTATTCTTTTTGGGGATGTAATTATTAAATGGAGGTTGCGTCCTTCCTTTTATTTTACTTTAATTTTTCTTGATATGTAATTTTAGTATAGGTTAGTATTTCAATTGTTGATGTAAATACTACAAGAGAGGAGGAGCCATTGGAGGAGCCATTAAACCGGTGAGCTCTTTGGGCCCGGTCTTTGAAGAGTTCAAAGATTGAAGAAAAAGTGAAGAGCAGGTCCATATAATTAAAACATTAAAATGGCTAAATGGGTCTCTTTGGCTCAAGACCCATTGAATCATAATTCCATGATCACCACATAGGATAGATATTATGTGATATCTATTTATTTATTGTGTTTATGGTATCGTGCATGTTAAATCGGTTAATGTGCAAAGTGAGACCGTTAATAACGACCCAAATCTCCTTACAAAGAATATTAAGTTGAAACGGGTTTTGGACTCGTGGCCTTCCATTGTCGTGGTTTGATCCAATATTATAGTGGTTAACTAACCGGTTATGGATACATAGGGGTTAATTACCATTTATAATATTGGACCACTCCATTATGCATATGATGCTGTGGGGTTGGAGCCAAATGATTACTAATAACTGTCAGGTGAGGGAATCATTTGTGTCTTCAATACTTGCATGAGACGATGGGCTAGACTTAACTATGATCATGATGCCAATAACTGTTAGGTGAGGCTTTTATGGTCTAGAGGCCGAAGTTATGATTGGGACTCGCATATGATGCGTTGAACAAACCGGTTCACTCACTAAGTTCATAGGACACCAATAACCGTTAGGTGAGGTGGACTTTGGACTAGTGGGACTCAATCCCCACTAGTAATCTTTACCCAACAAAGATTACCGCTTCCCATCTTAAGGAGTATGGGATTTGAATATAAATTTAGTGGGAGGATCTATTTCATTTAAAGGCCAAAATGAAATAGTTACTTTGAAAGATACAATGGCTAACAATTTATTTTCTGCAACAGATATATTATTACTCTGAAAATGGTGACCACAAACCCACTCGCTTCTATACTTGACAAGAATTGTTTAACTGGACCCAATTTCACCGACCGGGTGAGGAATTTGAGAATTGTTCTCAATTCAGAAAAAATTGGGTATGTGCTTGATGAAAAGATGCCAAGCTCCTTTCCTGAGGGTGGGACCCAAGAGGAGCGTGTTACTTATGATAAGTGGCGTGATGATGACTTAAAAGTTAGGTCATATATGCTTGCTTCTATGAATAATGAATTACAGAAGAAGTATGCATCTATGGAAGATGCTGGGTCAATCATTTTGCACTTAAAGGAATACTTTGATGAGAATGGTCGAACCTCTAGATATGAGATATCTAAGGCATTGTACCGTATGAGGATGGCTGAAGGATCATCTGTTAATGATCATGCTTTGAAAATGATCTGGCACATTGAAGAATTGGCTAGGCTGAATCTCGTTATGGACAATGAGTTAGCTGTGGATTTGATCCTCCAATCTTTACCCGATTCCTTTTCTGGTTTTGTCCAAAACTTCCACATGCATAAGATGGAGAAAACTCTTGCTGAGTTACATAGCATGCTAGTAGTTTATGAGAAGGAAATGCATAACACGAGGCCAAATGTAGTGGCTATGGCTAAGGCTTCTTCTTCAAAGGGTAAGACCGTTTTTAAAGAAGAATAAATGGAAGAGACCTGCCAAACCTGTTGTGCAACCAAAACCCATGATTGATAAAGGGAAATGTCATTACTGTGGTATCAAAGGGCATTGGAGGAGGAACTGTAAGAGGTACCTCACGAGCTTGAAGGTCAAGCCCAAGAACCGACCTTATGAAGGTATGGTGTCTATGCTTATTGAAACCAATCTTATGGTTAGTGCTGAATCCAGCTCATGGGTTCTAGATTCTGCTGCAACTTCACATATATTATATGTCTTTGCAGAATCTGGAAATAAGCAGGATGCTAAGGCAAAATGAGATTGTCCTGACGTTTGCCAATGGAGCAAGGGTTGCTGCATTAGCTATAGGGACTTTTCATTTATGTTTGCCTTCTGGACATGTAATGTTTTTAAAGAACTGTTTGCATTATAAGAATGCTGTTAGGAATATCATCTCTATACCTCGTTTGGGTAAAAGAATTATGAATTTTCTTTTTGCTGATGATGTATGTTCTATTTATCATAATAGAATATGTGTTGGTTCTAGCTTATTAACCAACAATCTTTATACCATTACAATGTCCGGTAATGCGATTACCAATGTCAATAAACAAAATAGAATTGATATAAATGCCATAACTAATAAACGCCCTAGAGACGGTCCAAATAAAAAGTATGTTTGGCATCTCCGATTAGGTCATATTGGAGAAGATAGAATTAACAAGTTGAGTAATGATGGATACATTGATCATTCAAATTTTGAGTCATACTCGACTTGTGAGGCATGTCTTCTTGGAAAAATGACCAAAGCGCCTTTTGTGGGACAAAGTGCGCGAGCTGCTGACATATTAGAATTAATACATACAGATGTATGTGGACCAATTAATGAAATTGCTAGAGGTGGTTATAATTACTTCATTACCTTCACCGATGATCAGTCACGGTATGGTTATTTATACCTCATGAAGTATAAATCTGAATCCTTTGAAAAGTTCAAGGAATTCAAGGCTGAAGTTGAGAAACAAACAGGAAAATGTATTAAGGCTCTTCGATCGGATCGAGGAGGTGAATACCTTAGTACTGAATTCCTGGACTATCTTAAAGAGAATGACATTTTATCACAATGGATACCTACTGGAACTCCAGAACATAATGGTGTATCTGAACGAAGAAATCGTACTTTATTAGATATGGTACGATCTATGATGAGTTACACCGATTTGCCAATTTCCCTTTGGGGATATGCCCTTGAGACAACTGTATATATACTGAATAGAGTGCCGTCCAAATCTGTTCCAACTACGCCCTATGAGATATGGCATAGTAGGAAACCCAGTCTTAATCATATTAAGATTTGGGGTTGTCCAGCTTTCGTGAAAAAGCTAAAAATGGAAAAATTGGAGGCAAGATCTAAACAAGGTCACTTCATTGGATATCCAAAGGAAACTCTTGGATATTATTTCTATTTTCATTCAAACCAAAGAATTTTGGTATGCAAGCACGCTTCTTTTTTGGAGAATCAGTTCATCCAAGAAAGTGGTGATGGGCGGAAAATAGTCTTACAAGAAGAAAATAATGAAGTGCCAAACAACTGAGTTCAGATACCAATCTCTGATTTAGTGGGAGCTTCTGATACACAACCTCTTAGGAGAAGTGCGAGAACGTCTCGCCCACCTGCTCGTTATAGACATTCGGTTGATCATATTGAACCATTATTCATTGTGAATGATAGTGATCAACCCGGTGATCCTAAAACCTATGAGGAGGCGATGTTGGACATCGATTCTGGTAAATGGCTAGAGGCCATGAAATCCGAAATGGATTCAATGTATTCCAATGAGGTTTGGACCTTGACCGACCGCTGATGGTATTGTACCAATTGACTGTAAATGGATCTTCAAGAGGAAGATGAATGTTGAAGGTCAAATTGAATTTACAAAGCACGGCTGGTGGCGAAAGGATATCGTCAAAAGAATGAATTGATTATGACGAAACTTTCTCACCTGTGGCCATGCTAAAATCCATTCGGATTATGTTGGCTATAGCTACACACCTTGATTATGAGATATTCCAGATGGATGTCAAAACGGCTTTTCTAAATGGTTTTCTCGATGAGGACATCTATATGGAACAGCCACAGGGTTTTGAATCCAATAGTGAAAAACAGAAGGTGTGTAAGCTTAAGAGATCCATTTATGGACTCAAACAAGCCTCCAGAAGTTGGAACATTCGTTTTGATGAGGTAGTCAAATCGTTTGGCTTCATCAAAAATCCGGATGAACCTTGTGTATATAAGAAGATCGGTGGGAGTGCAATTGCATTTCTGGTTTTGTATGTCGATGATATACTTTTGATTGGAAATGATGTACCAATGATATCATCGATAAAACTATTCTTGTCACAGAAATTCTCCATGAAAGATTTAGGAGAGGCAACCTACATTTTAGGTATCAAGATCTATAGAGATAGATCAAGACGATTGATTGGCCTCTCACAATCTACGTACATAGACAAAGTGTTAACACGGTTTAACATGCAATGTTCCAAGAGAGGATTATTGCCTTTTAGGCAAGGGATCCGTCTTTCTAAGGAGATGTGTCCCAACACTCTTGAAGAAAGAGAGCGGATGGCAAAGATACCATATGCATCTGCTATTGGAAGCATAATGTATGCTATGCTATGTACTAGACCTGATATTGTGTATGCTGTAAGTATTACTAGCAGATATCAGTCTGATCCAGGAGAAGAGCACTGGATAGTAGTCAAGAATATTCTTAAGTACTTGCGAAGGACTAAAGATTTATTCTTGATATATGGAGAAGGAGAATTTAAAGTTGTAGCTTATACTGATTCTGATTTTCTATCGGATCCTAATGATTATAAGTCTACGTTCGGGTTTGTCTTTACATTCAATGGTGGTGCAGTTAGTTGGAAAAGTTCCAAACAAAGTATAACTGCCGATTCCACCACTGAGGCAGAGTATGTAGCTGCTTCTGAAGCAGCAAAGGAAGCCGCTTGGATGAAGAAGTTTATTTCTGAACTTGGAGTTGTTCCTTCAATTGAGCAACCGATCTCATTGTTTTGTGACAACAATGGGGCAATAGCTCAAGCTAAGGAACCAAGGTCTCACCAGAAGTCCAAGCACATTGAGAGACGCTTCCATCTCATCAGAGAAATTGTTGGGAGAGGTGATATCGCCTTGCAGAAAATTGCCTCAAAGCAGAAAACGTGGCAGATCCCTTCACTAAGGCCTTACCTCAGTCTTCTTTTGAAAGACATATTGACAAAATGGGTTTGAGGTACCAGACAAGTTGGCTTTAGTGCAAGTGAGAAATTGTTAGATGTATGCCCTAAAGTTGCTATGTAATAGTTACATATTAGGGATTTCAGTTGTACTTTCATTATTATTATTTAATTAATGGCAATGACGTATTCATTCATTTGTCCAATTATTTTATATTGATGAATGATTCCATGAGATTAGTTGCAACTAGACCTATTCTTGAGACGTCGAGAATATATATGTGACGGGTTCATAGTTAAACTGAATCTTTAAATCGTTCCCGGTCGATGGATTATTGAGTGGATATTAATAATCCTGTTGAGACCGGTGTGTTCTTAACTTCTCCATTAAGTATTGGATACTTAAGGGAATGATGAGTCACATGTCATTGGGTATTATGATGCCGAGTTAGAACACAGGTGTTTGTATTAGATAAATTCACTGAACGTGACGCATATGGAACGATTAGCGACATGGAAGCTTTTAGCGTGGTCAATGTCTAATTGTTCATGCTTTGGTCTTGTGTAAATAATCCTTAGACCTGAGGCATAGTGTTAACTTGTGTATCGAATAACTATGGTTCACGGGTGCACATAATGCCGGGTCGTCGATCCGTCTTTATACTTGATGGTCATAGTTTGTTCATATACGAAGTTACACGTGTGCGCAATATGGAATCTGTCTCCTTGTTATATGCATGGTATGATAATGATGTCCTATGCGATCTAATTGTGACACTGCATTGAAATCCTCGGCCGGGGTTGTAACCGAGAATAAATTGTTTATGTCTCGAATAAAATGCATGTCAATTAGATTTGTGCGTATGATCGAATTAATGACTTGACAAATATTCCATGGTCTTTGTTTGATCGGGACATAGTAAGACAGAAGGATTGGATTACACTGTAGCCAAAGCTAACAGGTTTATTATGTTCTTAAAGTATTCACGCTATCTGGGTAGCCATGACATATTGCTAGATGTCAATCGTGGCTTGTAGGACCTAAAAGATTAATTCTTTTGGAAGTACTAATGTGTTAGTACAAGTCTTACTACCAGCTTAGTGATGAACCTAGGCATGTCACACACCATAAACAATTAGGATGACGTGGAACAAGAGAGAAATATTATTGCAAATGTGTTTGCAATTACTGCAATCGAATTGAGTCGATTTGAAATTAAATTAAATGAGATTTAATTTAATTTGCATTATAGTCACGAGCCTACTTGCATATGATGCACACGCATGCCCAAAGTGGATATATGTTAACATACCAAACAAGTTGGCTTTAGTGCAAGTGGGAGATTGTTAGAAGTATGCCCTAAATTAACTAATTAAAAAAATAAATAAATAAAGCTTCGTGCATGTGCACGATTCGTGCACATGCACGAAGCGTAATGGTCAGCGGTTGCTGACCATTATGCACGATGGTCGTGCATGAGCAACCGCTCATGCACGATCGTCCGCTATGGACGATCAGCAACGGTTGTTGGTCATTTTTATTATAAAATGAACGAGGGACGAGTGTAAAAAGGGCTGTTGAAAAACAGAGAAAAAAAATCAGTGTGGTTTTGGTTTTGTTCGAGAGAAACACAAGCGAGAAATCAGTGATGCTTTGCTGAAAATAGAAAGCAAATTGTATGCGTGTTCTTGTGTCGTTGAGACGCAAGAAAGAAGATCATTATCTTGTTCGGGCCGTGACTATAATACATTGAGGATACATTGGATCATTTCCACATGATTGCTAGCACAATCGAAGTGGAGAATATCTGAAGGTTCTCTCTTTCGTTCGACGTTCGTTGTTGGTGTGTCTGAACTAGAGGTCCGACGCTTGTGGGACTCGAATTGTAGAACAACCGAACCGACTCGTTTCAAAGCGCGCTTCGAGAGGTATTTCGTTTAACTCCCTTTTATGTTTAGATTTTTGATTAAAACGCACGAACAACACCTTAGGAGAATCATGTGTCAAATATATATTTGTTTCCGCTGCGTACTTTATGTTAATATTTCTTATACATGATTCATGAAACCCCAAGAGCTAGTTGGGGCTCGGCTTGGGCTAAAATGGCCATAGCAAGACGACAACGGTTGCAGTAGCTCTTAGTGAGCTCAATGGAGGCAGATGGTGGCTGGAATGGTGATAGCAACGTTTCGATTGGCTGGATGGAGGCTCGGGACAGCGGCTGGGCATGAGTAGGAGGTGCAGGCAGGCGGGTGGACGGTGCGCACGGGCTTGCGGTGGCAGCAACGGCGCTCAGGCTGCTTCGGCAGGTGGTCGATGGCAAGGGGGAGGGAGTTGGCTATTCTCTCTGGATTTTCGAGCTTCAAAATCCACAACAATGGAGAAATGAGGCTAAAGGGAGGAGAAGAAACCAGCTGCTGAAGAGGGGGGGTCCCAATTGAAAGTTCTAGTACAAACACTTAGAGGGGGTGAATAGGTATTTAAAAATAAACCTTTGCAAATAAATACAAAATAAAATAAATTTCGAGCAAAGTTTGAATAAGGATCTGAGTTTGATTAAATGAGCAACCAAACTTCTAGTAGATGTTGAAAATCTGTTATGTGATAAAATAGACTTCTAAAATAACTTGTAAGTATGCAACAAATTTAAATATGAAGAGTTAAGAAAAGAGAATGTTACACACGGAATTTATAGTGGTTTGGCTTAGATCAAGTCTACATCCACTCACCCATGCTAATAGCCTTTTGGCTAGATTCCACTATGCAATCAACAAAAGATTACAACTTTGAGTGCAAACACTCAGTGATAGATCACACTATTTCACTAAGTCACTTCTTAGGTATTTCTCTCATGATCACAAATGTTTAAGCTCACTAAAGACAAGTTTATGATCGGAGGTTGCTCGAACTTTGGAATTATAAATTCTATGCTTCGTTTCTTACTTGCTCATTGGTCCTTGGTCTCCTTAAATACTCATCCACTTCCAAACTAGCCGTTGGAAAGTATCTAGAGGATCGTCTTCCAATCTACCCATTGGACAGATTTGTATCTAGAAGATTTAGTAGCCGTTGAGTGATAGATGTAGAATCCCAAGCTGATTTTGATCGCCCATTCAAACAGAATCTTAGTTTCCATAAGTAGAGCTTCTTCGTATATAAAGTTCTTGTCTTCAATATTCAATTGTCAATCAATTGGATTGAGTTAATTAAATCTATCTTGATGTAGAATCCAAACCAAATCACTAACCATTATATGTTTGGGGCTTGTATTACATTCTATCAAGTTGTTTTGTTCGGAACATGCTTTGTTCTGAATTTGTTACGTTATGAACTTGTGTCTCGTCTTGGACCTTGTCACGTTTTGGACTTGCGCCTCGCTCTAGATGTAAAGTCTGAGACTGTTCTGTTTAAAGTAGAAGTAGAGTTTGAGTGTCTTCCGTATGAAATAAACTTTACAATCTGAACGTAAGTCTAAACATATTCTACTTCTGAACATATTTAACTTTAAGATCTGGACATAGTTTGAATAAGTTTAGCTTTAGGATAGGTGATTATGGAACGATCCCGCTCACCCATCCATTCACGATCGAGAGCTAAAATGACGGATCAAAAAGAGCTAATCTCATCAAGCAAAAGTGCTGCGATCTATCTTCGATGAGAAATTGTGGCTCCAATGAGAGAGCCAAGAAGACTTTTTGAATTGTCTCATTTTCCTGAAGTAGCCGAATTTGATACCATCATGAAGAGACTAGTGACATATCTAGAGGGAAGAATATCTGACCTGAAGGGTTTGCATCACAAGATCAAGGAAGGTGAAGAATTCAAGTATACACGATTCATTGTCCTAAGTAGTTCGATTTCCTCATTTAATTAGGGGCATGCAGCTTCCTCTGCGTGGGCATTTTTATCACTTTTCAAGGATTGGTTTCAATTTCTTCTATGCTTGAATATCACATTTTTCATTCCAATAAATGTAATTCGATTGATTAATATCAATAAAATTACAAGTTTTGTTTTGAGGATATGATGTGGTACACCAAACCAATCGGGTGACGATATCCAATAATGAAAAGAAAATATCATTCATGAAGAAATTCTGAGGATTGGGCTTCTTCATGCTTCCTCATCCAAAATATTCCTAAAAAACAATCACTTTTGAAGTCATTTCCAAAAAGCATGCATTAGGTTACCCTTGTTTGTTTTTGTAACTCATTTACTTCATGTCTCAGAACATAACAGAGAGACGTTTGAAAATAACGCGTCAATTTTTAGTGATAGTGGACCCGTTGATTTGGGAACATACATCGGAAGGAAAAATAGACGTGGGGGCAAGGGATCATTTCCTAGTTGATCTTGATGACATCTCCCAAGAGTGAAGAAGACATTAAGCACTACTTATCATCTTACTTGTCTCGAGCAATGTCCTTGCACATCAATAAAAAAACCAAGGGCAAGTCAAAAGAAGATCATCTAGATTCCAAAGTGTGATATGTGAAACATCTCATTACAATTTGTGTGAGATGTCATTCTCGAAAGCCAAATGAAGTTTCTCAATTCCGTGAGAAAATGATGGAATAAGTCAAAAGAGGATCATCCGTCTTGGATGAAATGGATACATTGTGTCCATGAATATAATTAATTTTGGAATTGATACTCTGTTCTTTTCCTTGCAAATGACGAATTGAGGCACTACAGATTCTAGTAGTGACATGACAAAATCTTGATCGGAGCTAAAATTGTTATGTAATTTGAATTTACTCTGATGTTGCATGGTATCTTATTCATGCACGTTCTCTTGTGCAGGGGCAAAAGCAGATTTTTAGGGACAATCCAAGAACACATAATCCTGAGACAATCCCCTCGTGGGGACAATTCCTTGAATGAACGCTCAAAATCATGTTTTTCATACTTACAAAAGCATTTTTTGAGTGTGGTAAATTGTTTGTTCTAAAGTTTGCAATTTTTCATGCTTAAAGCCACTAAGGATTTTGCATGATGACTCTTACATGTTTAGTCCACCAATTCCACTAAAGAACATCACGATGAACTAATTCAATGAATGATGTGGAATGGATTAAGCATGCTAAATGAGACGTGTCAGGATGATGAAAGGTAAGTCTTATCCTATACATAGTCCCCTACTTATACACTTGTGAGATGAGTGTAGGAAGTTCCATATCTACAAGGTAAAGAGTTCTTTCGCAAAAAGCACAATGACAGAAATGATGATGGGCAATTCATTTCCGTATCCCAAACACAACAGGTGATCCATTGCTTAACCCTTTTGAGCCTCATACACTTATGGAGATTTTTTTTAATATATTACCCTTGCCAAGAACCACCTCACATTGGGGAAAATTGGAGGTAGGATGGAATCATAAGGTGAGGAACATAGAAAGAAATTTTCTTGCTTTCACTTGCATCAATCTTCAAGTCGTGTTATTACATTGAATTCATGTGGTAATTTAAGTGTCTTAGGATAACAAAGAGCATTTCTTTCTCTATCTTACATACTTATATCCTTTGCATAGCCCACTTTAACCTGTAATTTCATTTCTTCAAACCCAGTTGGTGATCACCTGTCACACTAGGGCAAGGCAAAAAGTAATTGTTCAAACAATAGGGTCTGGATGCTAATAGAAGACGAAGACTTCCCAAAGGTCCAAATGTTAAAGGCACCATATGGTCATTAAAATAGAACTGAGGGGCATGAAAAAGCAGTGTGCCTGGTAAAAGCAAGGCCAATGCCCATGAAAAAGAAGTGAAAAAAATGCATGAAAACTAGGGGCATGAAAAAGCAATGTGCCTGGTAAAAGCAAGTCAATGCCTATAGATGAAAAAAGAGAGTCAAGATAGGTGACTATCAATTGCAAGAATTGAATCCCAATGGAGCAATACTTAAAGAACTCAAATGCTAAGTTTTTACAATCAATAGGGCATTTCATGAAGACAATCCCTGTGGTGAAAAAGAAAACTAGTGGCAATGCCAAGATGATCATTAGCTCTCACCCTTTACACATTTTGAGCCTACTGATCATTTCGTTTCTCAACCCAAGAACTCAACCTACGTTATGTCTCTCACAAAGTCTCTTCTGATTAGGGCACTTGAATTAATGTAGGAGTTCATATGTTTTTAAGCATCGCTTGAAGAAGTGCGAGCAAGATTATTTATTTCTCATTTTGTAGGGTTTTTGACTTGTAAACTCGAAAATGATTGCGGAGTTGTTCTTTCAATAGCCTTGACTCAAAGAGAACCTTTGTTAAGCCGTTGACCAAGCCCATATTATGGTCCCTATTAAAGACTTCTTGGATTGGTAAGATCGTGCCACTTGCAAGAATACTCGGACCCTTGTTGGTATGATGATAGTGAGATGGAGTGGTTCTCCTAAAATAGCATTTCTAAATGAGAGTGAGTGAAAGTCCTTTCTAACTGAAAATCTCTCATTTTGTATTTTTAAGAAGTCCATGCCATTATCTTGAACAACAATTCTCTCCAGTGGAAATTTGGATGATGCAAATATGGTAAAGTTAGTATGCATAAACCTTGATTGAATGTATGAAAACCCACTAAACTTTGAAATGTGCATTCTAGAATAGCTTAGATTGTCTACCTCTTTAATGAATGCATATCAGTTTTTGCTTTAATCATGTATGACAGGTAGTATTTCCTTGAAGACCGAGTAATATTTGACGTTCAAGTTGCTCCTTGAAGCCTTGATATTCGACGTGCTTTTGTAGCCTGAAGCCCTTTTCACTAACCCGGCGTGCTTCCGTAGCCCGGTGTCCTATCCATACCTTAAATACTTGTCATTGTACAAGTATTCCCTTTTGAATATACCGACACTCGATTGAGCTGTCCCCCAAAGATTTTTCTCTAGATATGATGATGGTGAGATGTTACTAGGTAAGTATATCTCTATCCATACTTTAAATACTTGTCATTGCACAGGTATTCCCTTTTGAATATACCGACACTTGATTGAGCTGTCCCTTAAAGATTTTTCTCCAGATTCAATTTGATTAAGGCGATCGAAGAAAGGTTTGGGTCCTGGTAAGATGATATCTATTGCAAGACTGGGCGACCGAAGAAAGGTTCGGGTCATAGCCGAGCAAAACCCCGTTTAGGCGACCGTAGAATGGTACGAGTCTTGGAAAGTGAATCCCCGTTTAGGCGACCGTAGAATGGTACGGGTCCGAAACAACATCTATTTCCCCATTCAAGCGATCATAGAATGGTACGGGTCTTGGAAAATCAATTTATTCGTCAAGGCAACCGTAGAAAGGTACGGGTCCTAGACACAACCAAAAACTGCCATACTGGGTGACCGTAGAAAGGTACGAGTCCTAGCAAAGCAGTCTCTTTACAAAGCCATGTTACTATTCTAGGCAACCGTAGAAAGGTACGGGTTCTGGACATGTAACACCAACTATCTTGAATTACTCTACCCTCCTTGAAGGTAAGTTATTCCAAGTAGGTTCCTTTATCATTTGTATTAGCATTTCCATGCATCATATAAATTACATTTTAAAATGGGATTCATTTTTCGACTAAAAAAAAAAATCATTCATTGCATGTGCATGGTCAAAATTTAGGTCTCAATTTGTTTTTGAAGGCAACCTCTATGAGCTCACCTTCAAAGAGGAGCAGCTGTTGACATCTAAATTTTGGCGACCCGTTTAGTCATTTATCGTATTAAAAAATAGGGGTTAATTTTATCCCTAAAAAAATAATATTAATTGCATAGCATATAGATTTAGGTACATTTATTTTTAATTTGTATTTTTTGCATTTATTTATTGAACTGACAGTAAGCGCGAGATTTTTCACATATTCAAGTAATATACATTGATTGACAAATTTTTGAGCAGAAGGAAATTTCGAATGGAATATTTGAAAAATACAAAAGAGAATATTGCATGAGGTATAACGATATATTCAGGGGGATTATGCACAAGCAAAATTGGAAGTGAAATGTTTCACCAAAATTCAATTCCTTCCCCTATATAAGGTGTGGTGCGTGTATGACAAAAGGAGGGATTTTAGAAATAAATTTTGAGGAAAAAGCGTGAGGGCCTCTCTTGATTTCTAGGTCAAGGAAAAGTCAAAAGGAAAAAGAAAAGAGAAAAGTGAGAGAGAGGAGAGGACCGGTGAGGGGACGTGAGAGAGAGAGAGAGAGAGAGAGAGAGAGAGAGAGAGAGAGAGAGAGAGAGAAAGAACAAGAAAAAAGAAAAGAGAGGAAAATGGGTGCAGCGTCGTCTTCCTTGCGATGAGCTTCCCTCGCTTGACACCAATAGTTGCCGGCTTCCCTCCACGAGCGCTGCGCCAGGCACCACTCGCGTTGATAGCTGAGTCGCCATCCACCACTGCTCCACCGGCGACCCATGAGCCCTCTCCACTCAACCGCTGCTTTATCGGTCTCACCCGTGACCCTCGTTGCGTTGCCGAGCTCCTTTGTTGCCAATCTACTGCTGCCCAAGCGACGTCCCCTGCTCTGCTCATGATCTGGTCTAACCCCCTTGCTAACGCTGAAGTCGTGTTGATCCTCGTCGTGGTACCCCTACTCGACGCCCTGACGCTACTTCTACCCTGTTTGTTTCTGCAAATCCCACGACCCCTCTACCTCTACTGCTGTCGTTGTTCACCGCCATCGTCGTGGCCTGCACCACCGCACCGACGCCACTGCTTAGCCATCAATCTTCGCTCTAGCAGTTGCGACCCGATGCCCCTGCAGTCTTCGCCTTTTGCTACTGCTCGACGCCATTGGAGTACACACCGCCGGTTTGCTTTGCTGTTGGTTGCCGTTATTGTTGACCCACTCATCGCCATCCTTTGCCTGAGATTTGAATGTCGGCGACCCAACCCCCGGTGACCCACTGAAGCTGCCCAACCATGGGTGAAGAAAGCAAGAAAAAAAAAAGGAAAATCAATAGGTAGTTTTCTATTTATTTTATTTTATTGTTCTTTTTTAGTATAATTATTCCTTAGTGTAAGGATGAGATGTTCGACATGAAATAGTCTCTAAAACTTGTGATTGATAGTCCAATTTTCGCGCTTGAAATCCGACTCGCAATCGCTTGAAAAATCACCAATCCGACTTCACGCCCGAGATTTGATTCGCGATTTATTTAAAATTGGCCAACCCAATCTCATTAGTGTATGGTTCGTCAATTTGGATATCAATATTGTCTCGCTTTGATCTGTTGCCATGTCATTTAAGTTGATTTTGTTTTCGTAAAAAAAAATCCAAAAAATGTGAGTTAGATTAGGTTTATTCTTGTTTTAGGGTTTGCATATTTAGAATAGGAATTTTATTTCGAATTTCAAAAAATAAAATATAAAAAATAAAAAAATCAAATCAATCAATTTAGTTGCTATTTTTTTTTTTTTAACTTAGGTTCCATGTTTAATTATTTGACAATTTTTAATTTCGAAATTAATACAAAAACAAAAAAAAAAAAAAAATTAGAATTAGGGCATTCTTTGCATGTCATTGCATTTTATGGTAAAATTTCACATAGTTTAATTCTAGATAATAGTTTTTAATTTATTATAAGTTTAGATAATTTTTTAGATAGATTGCATTTTAGTTAGGATTTCTATTTTAGGATAACATTCTAGTTTAAATTAGGATTTGGCTTAACCTCATTCCTAATACAAATTAAATGCTATTTTAATTTAGAGAGATAATTTTCGCATTTTTATAATTTCGAATTTCAAGGAAAATACCAAAAAATGCCTTGGAATAAATTGATTCCATTTTTTTAGTATAGATTGCATCTTATTATGTCATATGTTATGTCATATTACCATGTCATATCTTTTCATGTTAGATTAGTAGCTTACATTGCATGATTCTCATTAAATAAGTGAAAAAAAATGTGAAGTTTCGTGTTAATTAAAAATCATATCTAGGACTATTGATGTGAATTCTGATCTAACAATAAATATGCTTTCTTTGCTACGAGATAAGTCCCTACATTATTTATTTATTTATTTATTTGTTTTCCTTGGGTGTTAAATTGGTGGATTGTGCACCCACATGATCACTTCACATGTTAGGGAAATAGATTTAAAATCAATTCAAAGCTGCCAGCAAAAACATTTTTGAAAATAAAAAGAAATGGTATCAAAAGGGCATTAGAGAAGTCTAGTATAACCAAGTCCCCATATCCAAAGTCTCTGGTTCGCAAGAGTAAAATAATCCTCCCGTTATTTTACTTAGGTGTCTAATTGACCTACCGTAAATTGATTAGTGACGACTCTTAGATAAAATCTATTTGCATGTTAAGAGATTTAAACCTAAGTCGCGAATTGATATAGGCTTGGGAGAGCCAAGTTCACTACAGTACCATCAGGATGGTCAACTGTACCCTCACCAAAAGTGGCATCAATTACTGCAGCTGGAACCTTAAAACCCTAAAGGGGACCAACTCTGTATCCATTGAGCCCGCGGCGAAACCACGCCTTAAATCGATGAGCTACCCCCTCAAGTAGGCCCTCATCAACCTAGATGGTGGTCACTATGAGCTCATAGATCCAGACTTCGTGGCCTCTGGGAACAAGGAAGTCAGTCACTAGCTCGGTAACCCTTCAAGGCTGATCATAACGAATCGGCGAGGCTCCCATCTAAGGACCTGTAAAGAATGAGCTCATGACGGGGTGAGACAATGTCTTAGCAAGTTCACACCCTAAACTCCGATTAGGAAGGAAATACGCCTAGGAGAAATCTATACACCCAAGACAAATGACTTACCTCACCTCAGTTCCCTCCCGCATGTCAGTACAATTCATATCCTCAATCATCAATCTAATCAATATAATCGATTCAATCGATCAATTCAATCCATACAACTGACACAATCAATCCAGGGGTCTTGATATAAGACTAAATTGTTATGACACGTCCCATAATGTGCAACGTAATTTTGTCCCATAATCTGGTGCATCAATTTCAATCGATCACACATTCCAATTCGATTATTGCTCGCACAAGCATGAACTACCGACGCACATTGATCTTCTAGCATAGCCAGGCTTCATCTCACTCCTTTTAGCACAACAACATCCACCGACGCACATCAAGGATAGCATTCCCGAAGGAGCATCGATCTAGAATCTACTACAACTGGCATCTGTTGTCTAGGGGCATCCCATATAAGGGTAACGTCCTACCGACGCACATCGGGGATGGGTTCACTTAGCCATCACACGATCAATCAATCCCGGCCAAGGACATTGTGCTTTGCAATTACATGCCTCAATTAAAATAATGACTTGGCCTATTTTCTTCGTATTAAAAACACACGATGAAAATAATTGTGTATGAGTACACGACCAATTTGAACCAGAAAAATTGATATCCTTCATTTTAAAATCCCACTCATTGATTTGTCTTTAAAACCATTTTCGGTGTCAAAATTTCTAATTAAATATCATAATTTCAAAATTTTAGAATAAATAACCAAAATTTTAATCATCACTCAATTTACATAAATTAACACTCAATCGGATAAACTAAGCACACCATTGCAATTAACACAAAATTCCAGTCACCGGCTATCCTCATATAATTTCTAAAAATATTAAATAATTAAATAATTACCAAAAATAATTAAATAAATGCAATTAAATACAATAAATACCAACCTAGGCCGGAAATGCTAATCTAGCCACCTAAACAGGCCTAGAAAATTTCTAAACCTATCTAGATGAATAGCACTACCTCTTTAGCCCCTAATTAATCTATTCTAACCACCTAACATGCATAAATAAACAATTAAATTACTAATCTAATCTAACTAACCACCTAAATCCCGATTAGCTTAAACTAATCACCCTTATGCATTATTAACTCCCTAAGCAGATTTAATAAGTAAACTCACTGGTTTTGCAATCTGATGAGTTCACAGAAACGGTGGCGCGCAAGCGGGTGATAACCAAGCCTACGACGACACCAACCAAGGCCCGGACGAGACGTAAAATGGGCCTCAAAGACTTCAGCCCTATCGACACCAACGGCTCACGGGGCTCGAGCAGGGCATGATGGTGCGACGAGCACTGGACGATAGCAAGGCGCTATCGATGGTGAAGGGGGGCTCTCTCTAGTTTTTCTCTGCAATTTTGAGCTCCAAACTTGCTCAATAATGGATAAAGGAAACTGAATGAGGAAGAAGAAGCCAGCTGAAGAGAGAGGGGGACCACCAAGCCTAAATATCAAGCCAAAATGCTCATTGCTTGCCCTCATCACTTCAGCCCTATCCTCAGCCTCTTTTCCCTCACAAAACTTCCCCAACAAGCCTTGGTATAAGCTGAAATGTTGCACCCCCTTTGGGCCTACGAATTTGTACATTTGGCTATCCAATTTCATTCAATTCCTCTCCAAATTCTCCTCCAATTTGATCCAATTGAAGTCCCAAAAATTCAGCCAATTTGTCATCGTCCTTCTTATGATCTTTCCTCGTCAATTGAACCAACTTGACAACCAAATGCAACAAAAAATGACCCTCTAATTTTCTCGGTTCAAAATAACCTTACTTTGAATTTTCGTCGAAAATTTCGGTTTGCAGAAAAAATTTCGGAAGATGAGTCGACGTTTCTAAAATGAATTGTGACATGAAATAACTTTCAATTTTTGAAATCGGGTTTAAATTCAAGGTTAATTTCAACAGGGCGCGATTTTAGCGTAACCTAGCCTACCGGGTAGCTTTTAGAAATTTTTAGTGCAATTGACCCGTGGTCGATTATTTTCAAGCCACATTGTACATCTTCAACACATTAGTGACTCTCGCTTATCATGAAAGTCTTGAGATTTCAAATATGGACACATTGTACAAAAATGACAGAAAAATCGGTCTAGTACCGTTAGACAAAAATTTTGCATTCAGGTGGAATCGCACACACACTAATCACATACCTCTGTCGAATTGACTCATCTCTAGTCTCTGATTGATTTTGACGATGTTGTAATGACCCTTGCAGATTAGCATGGTCGAGCTCGACCGTGCTAATCTGCAAGGGTCATTACGGCACCGTCAAAATAATCGACCGATGGTCGATTATTTTAAAGCCACATTGTACATCTTCGACATATTAGCGACTCTCACTTATCATGAAAGTCTCGAGATTTCAAAAACGGACACATGGTACAGAAATGATAGAAAAATGGGTCTAGTGCTGTTCGACAGAAATTTTGCAATCAGGTAGAATCACCCACACACTAATCACATACCTCTGTCGAATCGACCTATCTCTAGATTAACATGGTTGAGGAATCAACTGCTCGACCGTGCTAATATGCAAGGGTCATTACGGCACTGTCAAAATCGATCAGAGACTGGAGATAGGTGGATTCGACAGAGGTATGTGATTAGTGTGTGGGTGATTCCACCTGATTGCAAAATTCTTATCGATCGATACTAGACCGATTTTTCTGTCATTTCTGTACCATATATCCATATTTGAAACCTCGAGATTTTCACGACAATCAAGAGTCACTTTATGAGTCTAAGATACACAATGTGGCTCGAAAATAATTGACTATGGGTCAATTACACTAAAAATTCTTGAAAGCTACCCGATAGGATAGGTCCCATTAAAATCACATTCGGTTGAAATTAACAGAGAATTTAAACTCGATTTCAGAAATTGAAAGTTCTGTCATGTCACGATTCATTTTAGGAACGTTGACTTATCCTTCGGAGATTTTTCTATAAACCCAAGATTTTGGCGAAAATTCAAAGTAAGGTTATTTTTTACCTTAAAATTATATGGCCGTTTTTTGTCGCATTTTTGGTCATCAAGTTAGTTCAATTAATGAGAAAAAACCATGAGATGGACGGGGGCACCTTGGTGGACATTATGGAGGCCAAATTGAGCTCAATTAGAGAAGTATTGGAACGAAATTGAGTGGAATTGGAGGGAAATTGTCCAAAATTCATAGGTCCTTGGGGTGTGCAACATTTGGACCCTTGGATGGCTTGCTAGGGAAGCTTGAAGGCTGCATTTTGGCTAAAGATGACAGCCAAGGGGTGGTAGGGCAAGAACTCAAGTGTTTGGATTTTGTGTGGCCCCCTCTTGCAGCAGCCACCTTCTTCTTCCTTCTGTAGCTCCTTTCTCCGTTTTTGTGGGTTTTGAAAGCTCAAAAGAACTAGAGAATAGCCAGCTCTTTCCCCTTGACTACCAACCACCACCCAAAGTCTTCGGACCCGTCGTACGCCAACTACTCACCGGCCAGAGCTGCTTGATCTTGTTTGCTCATCCTTGCGCCCAACCGTTGTTCTGAGCTACCTTGGTCATCGTTACAGCTCGCCTGGCCGACGTCCATCACCATCCAGCTAGCTGGAGTCACCACTGTCACCTGCTGCAACCACTGCCACCATCTCCTTGTCGTTTCTGCACCAACCAGCCGCTCGGACCACCCCTTCCAGTAAGAAGCAAAAGCCAAAGCCGAAGCTCAACCCTTAGCTAAGGCTTCGAGGCCCATTTTAAGGTTTGTCCGTGTGAGAGCTAGTATGAGCACCTATAGGGGGTGAATAGGTGCAGAAACAATTTCGCGAGATATGTGCAGTGCAAATCAACAATAGATTATGAAAAGGAAATTCTCAAAGCGAATTACGATCAAAGTAAAAGAGTGTAGATAAGAGAATATGAACACAGAGATTATAGTGGTTCGGCTTAATCCAAGCCTACGTCCACTCTTCCACACTGACAACCCAATGGCTAGATTTCACTATGAACAAAAGAGTTGTTACAGTTAGGCTCTTCCTTGATTCCACAGTGTAGAGACTCTACTACACTTCCTCAAGGTCTCTCAATGATATAGACTCTCTTTTGCGTACAAGATTTCGCTTAGCAGTTTAATTGACTAAGAACAAGGAGCTTCAGACTTTGGAATTCTTCTATCTTGCACACACTTGAACAACTGGAACGTCTTCCTTATATACTCCTTTATGCCATTATACCCGTTGGCACTTCCCAAAAGGAATTCCTTCAATCTACCCGTTGGACAGAATCAAATAGGAAGATCTTCGAGCTATTTAAGGAACATGACAATAGCCCATCAATCCTGCTCGCCCATACAATCAGGATCTTGGTTTCCATAAGTAGAACCTTCCAAGTATACTTCGCCAATCAACGAATCCACGATTCCCAAATCAGTCTTGATCAGAATAAAGGATTTCGCCATACTATATCCAGCCAGAAGATGTAATCCAGTCGATAAAGTCAAATCCTTGACGAAACATCCAGTTCTGGATAAGTCTTCTTCGACGGTCTAGAAACTGTCAATGAGGATAGACTTTGAGTCTTGAGTCTGGCAGTCCGGAGGTCTTCAGACTTTAATGGAAGAGTCTGCAGGCCTTCAGACTAAACTGATGGAAACGTTTTGTCAGCTTCAAAACACTCAAGGAAGATTTCTCCAACAATCTCCCTTTTTTTGATGGTGACAAAACTTTCCTGAAGATTTGGATAACTTTGACCTGCAAAACATTACTCAAGCAAATATGGATATCTCATAAAGATAAATGGCTTAGTATTAACACTAGAATCTGCATCCACAGAAAGTAGGTTAGTTTTATGA
Organism: Eucalyptus grandis; assembly: GCF_016545825.1. Lineage (NCBI taxonomy): Eukaryota > Viridiplantae > Streptophyta > Magnoliopsida > Myrtales > Myrtaceae > Eucalyptus > Eucalyptus grandis. The sequence goes on from NC_052620.1 coordinate 22,187,924, forward strand.
ACAAGGCCATGAGATATCAATAATACTTAAGATAAACGAGATGTTCAAACAAAGTCAATTCCAAATCCAGTCCAAATCCAAACAGCCAAACACAAACATCAAGTCAATCAAAAAAGGTTTTAAATCCAAACAGTCAAATCTGCACATCTCTCCCCCTTTTTGTCATCATTAAAAAGGTAGAGATGAAAAGAGAAAGAAATTAAGATGGCTTGGGAACACGGACAAGCTAGAAATCTCCCATTGACTAAACAATGCCTCCCAGCCTTTTTAAGTCCTCATTCAGTTGCGCTACTTCTTCACCCTTAGCATTTGTCTGAACTTGAAGAGCAAGGGCTTGGAGTTGATCATTCAAAGAAACTGAGGAAGCTTGTCCTGCATTCTGCATATTCTGAAGATCGCATCCCAGAGCATAGATTTGACCTTTCATTTCCAAAAGAACATCAAGAATTCTACGAAAGTCTGCTGAATTATCAGTTTGAGTACTTGCTTATGCACGATCAGACGGTGTATAAGCAGATGATGGCAAATCAGCATTGTCACGCAGATTGGGCAATGAAACATCGTGTCCCTCCTCAGGAAATTGTGAGGCATAGATGTCCTCTGGATCTGCTGGAGAGGGACTTACTCCTTCACTGGTGGCAGGGATTGAGGATGTTCCTCTTTTCTCAGGATCTCCCCCTGTTTCCATGCCTTCAGGTGGAGAAGAGTGTTCTTCATGTTATTTTTCTACTCTCTCATCTTCTTCTTCTTCTTCTTCAATTCTTTCCTCCTATGCATCTCTCTCCTCTATTTCTTTCTCGAAATCTTCACTTTCTCCAGTCCTCTGTTCTGTTTCAGCCGTATCTTTTTCCTGTCTCTCCATTGATTCTAGTGTAGAATGACTCAGTTTCTTCAAAGCCATTGCAGAAATGGTACTGTCATCCTCATCCTCTTCATTCTCAATGTTGAGAGCTCTTCTTTTCTTGGATGGAGCAACAATGGGCTCCTTCCTTTTCCTTTTTTGCAGCCAAAGATATTTGATGAGATTTGACAGGGGTTTTCTCCTTCAACTTCTCCAACTCCTTGTTGAGTTCCTTCAGACGCATTTTAGAGACCATTTTCAGTCCCACCACCATTTGATCACACGCTAAACCATAAAGAATTCGGGGAGGCTGAATATTCAAGTGTCTGAATAACTTGGTCACAAGAGCTGGATAAGGAAGTTGTCCCTTGTCCTTCACCACTGCCCTGTACATGTGGAACATAATAGAGTGTGGAAGAGAGAATTTTTTTCCCAGCATTGATGGCATACATCAACTTTGCCTCCGAGTTTGAAACATCGGTCTTTGAAGTAAATTTTGGTCTGAGGCAGTTAATCACAATCTTGTGAAGCAGAATGTTGGTTGCATTCATCCTCGAATAGGAAATCTTATCTTCCGTTCTTCGATCCTTAACAAGTTCCAATGTTGCACGAGCAATAGACACACTGATAGGTTGATATCTTCCTCTTTTAACCCCAATCACATCAGCCAATGTATTCATGTCAACCACATATTCCTGATCTCGAACACTAAAAGAGAATCTATTCGCATCCAAGAAACTAAGATTCAAATAGAAATAAGCAGTAAGTTCAGCATAGGCTTCCGTAGATTCAGAACAAAACTGTTCGAGTTGAAGAAGACTAAATTTCTCCCGCAGATTGACATTCATAGAGTCAAGAAAATCAAAATCCACACTTCTAGGGTTTATCATCCCACGCTTCAACAACTTAGAGTACAGTTGCTTGTGGTCATCCAATCTAAACAAGTCTGTCCTTTTGCTTCGGATTTTTGCCGCAACACCCATTCTCGGTTTAAACTGACTGTACATCCTATCATTGTCATCCTCATCTGGCTGACTTAGCCCTCCAACACGTGGATCAGTTGGGATATTTGCGAATGCCTCTTCCGCCGATCCAGCAAGGGCAATTCCCAAACGTTCCATCGTGCGTAGAAATTAGGTTTCATTTCGATACCCTTTTTCTTTCAAATATTCGTCAATGTAGTTCAAAGGAGTACCACCCCTCTTCAAAGCACGGTAAAGCTTATAAGTAAAGCCAGGCTTAAGAGTTCTTACGGGTTCTGCGTCTTCGACGATTTCTTCCTCTTCTTGATGTGCAACATTCTGAGGTCTAGATGGAGGAGATGGACGCTGCTGAGAATGTTGTGGGCTCTGTTGCTGATTAGGAGATTCCTCTTCCTCGGTGAGATCAAAGTGCGTTGGCCCTTCACGCATCTGTTGTGGTCCCATGTTCGCGATCCTGGAAGACTTTCTTTGAGAAGACATTTTTCACAGTATTGGAGGGATTCCAAGCTTGTTTTCCCAAGAAAGATGACAACTTTTCGAAGATTAAACAAGAGAAGAAGACAGAAATGAAAGATCTGTGCTCTCTTAGGGTTTTTTAGAGTAAAATGAAGAAGAGCCGACAGTATATAAGACAGTCGAAGAGATGCATACAGAACGTCATAAAAAGGAAATATAAAGATACCTCTTTAAAAGATAACTGCCTTTTCAAAAATTAGATAACTGTCATTTTTTAATAAATTTCTTTTACGAAAAGGAAAGATTACAATAATCACGGAAATTTAAAAAATAGCAACAATCAATTATGGATAGATGATCGTATCTTTTCGAGATTTGATTTAAGAGAAAATAAAATATCTTACAGTCAAAAATCTTGATCATCTGAGTTTCAGATTCTTTAGACTTTTAGTCCTAGGTTTGAACTTCCTCGGACTTTAAGATATTGAGTCTGGAATGAATAGCTTCAAATTGATTTTTCTCCAAAAGCTTTGTAAATATATCCGCTAGTTGATTCTTTGAGTCAATAAACTAAATCGAAATTTCTCCATTTTGAACATGATCTCTAATGAAGTGATGTCGAATCTCTATATGTTTTGCTCTTGAGTGAAGAATCGGATTCTTTGTGAGATTGATTGCGCTAGTGTTGTCACATTTGATTTCGGTGCATGAATCTTCAATTCCAAAGTCTCTTAACTGTTGTTTTATCCACAGAATTTGTGAACAACTTCCAAGAGCTACATATTCTGCTTCTGCTGTAGAAAGAGCTACTGTACTTTGCTTCCTTGAAAACCAAGACATTGTCCTGCTTACAAGTAGTTGACAGGTGCCCGAAGTGCTCTTTCTATCAACTCAGCATCCGGCTAGGTCTGCGTCTGAGTATCCAAGAAGAGTAAAGTCTCCTTTTTTAGGATACCAAAGATCCAAAGTTAAGATGATGCAATGTATTTGATAATACGTTTTGCAGCACTTAAATGAGATTCTCTCAGGTCTGATTGAAACCTGGCATAAATGCAAACACTAAAAAAAAATCAGGTCTAGAAGCAGTAATGTAAAGAAGTGAACCAATGATGCTTCTGTATAGCTTCTGGTCGACTTTCTTTCCTCCTTCATCTTTGTCCAACTTCAAGGAATTTGACATTGGTACATCAGTCTTTTTGCAATTCTCTAGTCCAAACTTTTTGACAAGATCTTTAGCATACTTTTCTTGATGAATAAACGTTCATTCCTTCAATTGTTTTACTTGGAGCCCGAGAAAGAAGGTTAGTTCACCCATCATGCTCATTTCAAATTCATCCTGCATAGACTTAGAGAATTTCTTGCACAGACTTTCATTAGAAGATCCAAAAATAATATCATCAACATAAATTTGAATAAGTAGAAAACTTTTACTTTCTCTTTTGATAAACAATGTAGTATCTACATTACCTTTGACAAAGCCATTTTGGATTAAAAAATTACTTAGTCTATTGTACCAAGCTCGAGGTACTTGCTTTAGACCATATAGAGCTTTTTTCAGTTTGAAAACAGAGTCTGGTTTCCTTGGGTCTTCAAAACTGGGTGGTTGTTCCACATAGACTTCCTCTTGGATAAATCCATTTAGGAAAGCACTTTTGACGTCCACTTGAAATAACCTGAAATTTTTATGACAAGCAAAAGCAAATAATAATCTAATTGCTTCTAACTTGCTACTGGTGCGTAAGTCTCATCATAATCTATCACTTCTTCTTGTGTATATCCCTTGGCCACGAGTCTTGCTTTGTTTCTTACAACCTTTCCTTTCTCGTTCATCTTGTTTCTGAAAACCCATTTAGCACCAATGATGGATTTACCTTAAGGTTTAGGAGTCAATTCCTAGACATCATTGATACTGAATTGCCTGAGTTCTTCTTGCATGGCTTCAATCTAGCTTTCATCAGTTAGAGCTTCTTCTATACTTTTGGGTTCTATTTCAGAAATAAGAGCCACAGCACTAGACTCTTCGCGCCTTTTGGATCTTGTGCGAATTCCTTCATTAATATCGTTGATAATGAGATCTGTGGGATGACTGGACTTATGCTTCCAGTTGCTGGTTGATTTGTCGACTGTTGATTTTTTTTCTTCATTTGAATCTTCGACAATTATTTGTTCTTTGGTCTTTAAGTCTCGAGCTGCTTCTAGAGATTTAGACTTTGTAGAGTCTAAAACAGGTTCAGATTCTTCAAGTTGAGTCTGAATTGATTCATTTTGCATAGAGTCTTGAAATTTAACATTCATTGATTCCTCCACAGATTGAGTCTTTTTGTTGTATACACTGTAGGCTTTGCTTGTGGTCGAATATCTAAGGAAGATCCCTTCATCTGATTTTTCTTCAAACTTCCCAACTCGATCATTTGCATTTTTCAAAATAAAACATTTATATCCAAACATGTGAAAATATAAAACAATGGGCTTCTTACCTTTGAATAACTCGTAGGGAGTTTTTTTCCAGAATAGGCCTTAGAAAAACTCTATTAATGATATAACATGTTATAGAAATTGCTTCAGCCCAAAAACGTGAAGATATGTTTCTTTCAATTAAAAGAGTTCTAGCCATCTCTTGAAGCGATCTTTTTTTTTTCTTTCCATGACTACATTTTGCTCTGGAGTGTATGGAGAAGAGAACACATGCTGAAAACCAGATTCATCACAAAATCTTGTAAAGTCTTGATTTTCAAAATTCGCCTCCATGGTCAGTTCGTATACTTGAAATAACATACCCTTTTTTCATTTTGAACCTTTTTAGCAAACTTTTTGAAGTAAGAAAAGGTTTCAGACTAACTTACCATGAAATATACCCAAGTGAATCATGAGTAGTCATCTACAATTACTAGGCAATATTTCTTACCTCCAATGCTTTGAGTTATGGTTGGTCCAAAGAGATCCATATGCAGAAGCTGCAGTACACGATTAGTGGCAACTTGATTTATTGGTTTGAATGAGTTTCTTACCTGTTTTCCCAACACGCATGGTGTACATGGATCAGTCTTTTGAAATGAAAGACTGGGTAGACCACGAACAAGCTTCTTTGCTGAAATTTTGGCTATTTGCTTCATGTTAATGTGCCCAAGTTTTCTGTGCCATAAGTTTGCTTCTTCTTGAATTGAGATTAGACATTGAGCTTCATCTAGTTTGACATCCAAGATATTTGTCTTGGTAGATATTTCCATGTCTTCGAAATAGGGAATTTCACTAAGTCAATTCGACCATTTGTACTTACTTGAAAGCCTCTTCGATAGAAGAACTTTTTTGTCTTGGTCCCAATTCAAAATTAAACAAGTCCGAACTAATTGAATAGGAATCTTTCCCGAATTGGTTTGCCATTTCTGTAAACAATATAATTGACAACTCGAACATATTCCTCTTGAAAGTTGATTTTGAGTTGAGCCGGTGTCGCACAACCGTCGATACTAAGCAAATTGTAGTTGAGTCCTTCCACTAAAGAAACATTACTGATTGTGACACTTCCAATCTTTACAGTTCTGAATCCCACAATTCTTCCTTTGCTATTTCCTCCAAATGAAACTTTCCACCATTAACTTGAACAAGTTTTATGAAGCAATTTGAATTTCCTGTTATATGCCTTGAGCATCCACTATCTAGGTACCATTTAATCTTTCTCTTGATAGTGACCTGCATTTAGAAAGACTCAAGCTTTCTTTGGTACCCATATTTTCTTGGGTCCATTGGTGTTAGTATGATATACTGTTTTTGCCCATACCTTCTTAACATGTTTTCAAACCATAAAACATTTTTTTTCAAAATGATCTGAACTATTGCACTTAGAACATTTAAGAGCACTGCGACCTACTGGTTTTACAAATACTTTTTGGAGATGATTTTTGTAAGCATTTCTCGTAGGTCTTTGCTTAATTCTTTCTTTTAATTTAGGAAAATCAATTAGATGAATGATTTCAGCAGTCATTCCTAAACCTGATTTATTGAAGTAAGGTCTTTGTACTGAAAGAATTTTCTCAAGTTTCTCAGATCCTATAGAAAATCTTTTAGAAATATTTGAGATGTCATTTTTCAAGAATGCATTTTCTTTTGAAAGATTGTCTTCATTTTCTTTCAAGGTAGAAACACTTTTGTCTAAACTTTTGAACTTTTCTTTCAAAACATTTTCCTGTTGTTTTAGTGTAGAGTTTTCTCTTTTGAGTTCGGAAATTTTTTTAAGAGAAGTCTTGAGACTAAGACACAGTTCATCAATGTATCTAGAGACTTTAGTAGGGATTTTCAAGTTACTTACCTCGATTTCACTTTCTGAATCTGAGTCTGTTTCAGAGTCTAAGTCTGATTGTGCCATGAGACAAATGTTGGCATAATCATCATCACTTTCTTCACATTCTGTATCACTCCAAGTTTCTGCTTTGAGTGCCTTTCGATACTTCTCATTTTTTTCCTTTCTTTTTCCTCATAAGGGGACAATTGGGTCTGATGTGTCTTATTTCTTACATTCAAAACAGACTATATCTCTATTGGATTCATCATCCTCAACAGACTTACTATGTTGCTTTTGAAAGCTCTGTTTCTTTGGATTGAATCTTCTTCCCTTTCTATTTAGCTTTTTGAATCTTCTTATCATGAGAGCAAGCTCTTCATCATCCATATCGTCTTCAGAATCTATGACATCAGAATCATCAGTAGATTTTAATGCAATGGATTTCTTACCTTTAGGATCTTCATCTTCGTTGATTTGCTCCACTTCATAAGACTAAAGAGTCCCAACCAACTCATCAACAGAGAGTGGCATAATTCTTTGTGTCTCCCTTATTAAGGTCTTTATGTGATTCCAATCCTTGGAAAGTCCACGCAGTAGCTTGTTTACTTTCATGGGATCAGAAATTGGTTGACCTTGATTTTCAAGACCATTCACTATCTCTGTAAAACGACTAAACATGTCAGTGATAGATTCTCATGTTTTCATTTTGAATGCTTCGTATTGTCCGAGTAGAATGTTGATTATGGTTTCTTTCACTCGGTTAGTTCCTTCATAGGTGATGTATAATCCATCCAAGACTTCTTTAGCTGTAACACAAGAAGATATCATGTTATATTTAGTAGGTGATAATGCACAATATAAAGAATAAATCATTTTTGCATCAAGAGTTTGTCTCTTGGTTATCTCTTCTTGAGTCATTTCTCTAGACTCAACAGTTTCTTTTTCTCTTTCTGAGACAGGTGCAGCTTTAGGAATGATTCATTTGTCTACCACGTCCCATTCCAGAGGATCCTTTGATCTTAGGAATGCCTTCATATTGTTTTTCCATATGTTGTAATCATTTCCATCAAAGTAAGGCGGTTTGGTATTGCTTTGCCCTTCAACCAGTCCTGGAGCCAACATACTAGCCATGGATCTTTAACTCTGAAGTAAAACACTTCAATTCAAGTGAGTACACAAGCTCTGATACCAATTGTGAGAACTAGTATGAGCACCTAGAGGGGGGTGAATAGGTGCAAAAACAATTTCGCGAGATATGTGCAATGCAAATCAACAATAGATTATGAAAAGGAAATTCTCAAAGCGAATTACGATCAAAGTAAAAGAGTGAATATGAACACAGAGATTATAGTGGTTCGGCTTAATCCAAGCCTACGTCCACTCTTCCGAACTGATAGCCCACTGGCTGGATTTCACTATGAACAAAGGAGTTGTTACAGTTAGGCTCTTCCTTGATTCCACAGTGTAGAGACTCTACTACACTTCCTCAAGGTCTCTCAATGATATAGACTCTCTTTTGCGTACAAGATTTCGCTCAGCAGTTTAATTGACTAAGAACAATGAGCTTCAGACTTTGGAATTCTTTTATCGCGCACACACTTGAACAACTAGAACGTCTTCCTTATATACTCCTTTATGCCATCATACCCGTTGGCACTTACCAAAAGAATTCTTCCAATCTACCCGTTGGACAGAATCAAATAGGAAGATTTTCGAGCTATTTAAGGAACATGACGATAGTCCATCAATCCTGCTCGCCCATACAATCAGGATCTTGGTTTCCATAAGTAGAACCTTCCAAGTATACTTCGCCAATCAACGAATCCACGATTCCCAAATCAGTCTTGATCAGAATAAAGGATTCTATTATACTATATCCAGCCAGAAGATCTACTCCAGTCGATAAAGTCAAATCCTTGACGAAACATCCAGTTCTGGATAAGTCTTCTTCGACGGTCTAGAAATTGTCTATGAGGATAGACTTTGAGTTTTGAGTCTGGCAGTCTGGAGGTCTTCAGACTTTAATGGAAGAGTTTGCAAGTTTTCAGACTAGACTGATGGAAACGTTTTGTCAGCTTCAAAACACTCAAGGAAGATTTCTCCAACAATCCGAACCTCCGTTTGTATTCCCAGAGGCTTGTTTATCACTCATCTTCGCGTCATCGTCGCCGTGGACTCACCGGCCTGCTAAACCAGTGAGTTTACTTGCTAAACTCTGCTTAGGGAGTTAATAACGTTTAGTAGATAATTAGAGTAGACTAAGTGTGGATAAGGTGGTTAGTTAGTTTAGATTAGTGATTTAATTGTTTAATTATGCATGTTAAGTGGTTGAAGATTATCTTCTAAAAAGGCTTCATTATCCAAAATCTAAAATCTTTCAAAATCTCTCTCGACAACAAAATATTTTATTTTAAAGATTATTTTCTTTTCCTCTTTTCTCATTTTTTCTTAAATTTTTTTAGAACAATTTTTTTGAAAGATAAGTTTAAATATTATTGTTACCTAAATGTAATTGTTATGAAATGCTTAATGTAGTTTTTATATGATGAACAAGTAAATAAAATAGTCAAAATTTAAGTGTCAGCAGTTACAGGTCATGAAATCGAAGAGGGATAAAAAAGAGACCAGTGACGAATGACCAAAGTATTGCTAAAAAGGGGACCAAAGTGGTCTGAGCCTTATGTTAAATAGGGTAAAAGCGAGTTTATAGTAGACCCACTCAAACTCATTTGTTTTGAGCTTTTAACTTTAAAACCAATTATGGCTCATACTTTAAGTTTGAGGTGATCCATATATGACTTGTTTAAATAAATGTGGATTAGAATGTGGGTTTGTGAACAATTTTGACAACCCTAGCTAGAATTGAGGTCGGTCTTTTTCTCGCTAATCGAAAATTGAATGTGCAACATAATGCTTGTGTGGATGGGTGTTTTGGCAAATGATGCTTTTCTTTTTTTCCTTTTTGTTTGTTTGAGAACTCATTACGTGTGCTCCACTCAATGGCACCTCGGCCTGAGTCTGCAGAGGCCATGCCCAAGTCCCTAGCAATCGGGCCTAGACCCATTGAAGCTATGCCCCGGACCCCAACACTCAAGATCAAGACTCCGGTGCCCAAGCCTTGGTCAATTAAGGCTAGGCCCCAAACACTGGTATTGGTGCCCACAAGCCCTCAAGGCTAGGCCCCAAACTCGACTCCCGGTTCTTGGGACCCAGTTCCTTGCTCTTGGACCCACCTCGATAGTGAAAACGTCTTCTATTAATTATTTATTTTAATCAATATAAATGATTATTTGTATAAAAAATACTTTTTAAATTATTCCTTTTTTCATGAAACAAATGGAGCATTAAGTTGAAACACCATTGCATCTCCCTTTTTATTCTTTTCAAAACTATCCTTCACAAAATGGTAGGGGTTAGTAACTTGGAACTTTGAACCTACCCGTCAATTAGATTCCCTAATTTTTGGAAATTGAAACCTTTCCTGCATATCCAAAAACCTAAAACCTACTTTGTTACAAGTTTCAAGATTGGTTCGAGTCTACCCAAGTTCCACTTATTTTTATTGAACAATTATAATGAATTATCACCTCTAATGACCATTATTTGTTACAATCCATTGATTACAACTCATATTTAGATATATGAAAATTATGAAATATTAACAAATTGAAAGTCTCAGTCAAAAATATTATTGTGGAAGCTCAAACTAGTGTTTCAAATTACACATTCGTCATTAAACGCCATGGAATATTGTAGGAAACAAAAAAAAATTTCTAAGTTCCCTAAAACCTAAAATCTACCCATTGAAATAGATTCCTCATTTTTTAAAATTTAAAGAATTTGGAACAGAAGTGGTGGAAACGAAGGACATAGTTAAATTACCACTTATATCTCCCACTTCACCCACTTCATTATATATCTCCAACATGAGAGATGACCTTTTGATGTCTGTTCCTTTAAAATCATTATTTGTAATTTATCTGATTTTTCGTAAAAAGCCTTCAGCACCTATTATCTGGAAATCTTCCACCCACTACTTCCAAAATCGATGCATGTGTGAAAGTTATCCCCTCATGTTGTAACTATTATCGTGTCATGAACACCCGTGCATATACCCGTGCAGAACGAATTGGTGCTAGTACAAATTCAAAGGAAGGGTCCAAGTGTCTGCGTCTTTAGGTAAGGGCAGGGAAGCACGTAAGAAAAGAAATTCGATGTTTGGGCCTAATCTAATGGCCAATCGACCAAACCAAAGCTCATTAATCAATTAGAGTTTTACGAAACGGACTTTCATTTAGTCCAATAACATACAAAAAAGAGAATTAGGAAAGAAGCTAAATGGCAAGGCCCAAGTTAGTGACCTCCAAGTTCGATGTTTAACAAAGAAAGGATCATATTTTCCTATGTTTTTTTTCCCTCCAAGTTCGATGTCTGTGCATAACCCTACCGATCAAAAAAATGGTTGGGGGGAGTTTCTCATCTCCCCGATTAAAGAAAAATCCATTCAACTAGGAATTGAGGATGCCAAAATTCAAAAAACAGACCTATATAAATATAATGGGTCATGGCTTCAGGGTTGAGTCAATTAATTTTCTCTAAACTTTGAAGAATATCCCAATTTTAAAAGGAAAAGGAGGGCAAGAATAAGAGCACCGAGAGAAAAATTGAAAATTTCTTGCACACGTGTCATTGTTATACAATAGAGCTGCATATGTAAATTCGTACTACTGATGATATTACCTTGTTATTCTGTGATTGGTGCTTGACAGAGATTTTATTAGGGCAACGGAGCAACCATAAAAAGCATACCACTAGTAAGCCCGGATGGAAATTTCTCGGAGGAGATAAAAAAATAATTATAAAGAATGAAACTGAGAGAGAGAGAGAGAGAGGGAGAGTGATTGAGTGAGTTGTGCTGAGTCCATGGTAAGTCCATGGCCGTGCGATTACTGATAAGTCCATGGCTGTGTAATTACTGATCATGGACTCAGCACGACTTTGAGAGAGAGAGAGAGAGAGAGAGAGAGAGAGAGAGTCATGCTGAATCCATGATGAGTCCGTGGCTACGTAATGACTAATCATGGACTGAGCACGACTTAGAGAGAGAGAGAGAGAGAGAGAGAGAGAGAGAGAGACGTGCTGAGTCCATGATGAGTCCATGGCTGTGTAATGACTAATCATGGACTTAGCACCACTTTGTGAGAGAGAGAGAGAGAGAGAGAGTCGTGCCGAGTCCATTGCAATTTAATTTACCGTCCATTGCAATGTAATTACACCAATGATGGACTTAGGATGACTCTCTCTCTTTCCACGAGAAGGGTACATATATCTGATCTTCTAATAGATCATTCCAAATAAAGTAAGAGATAAAAGATATTCATTAATAATTATTCATTCTATGTTGTCTAAAAATCAGAATGATTAACTACAGCTCACACATAGAAGTAATATTTCTTTGAGAAATAACCTTTGCAAGAATCCATACGTGCATAAGCATAGTGTGTGGACGATAACAATTGGTTATGTTTCTTTCTATCCCTAAAAACTATTTGGAGGAAAGTTGGATTCCTTAAATTAGTGTTTTGATTGATGGATTACATACATGACATCAGCCATATTTAAATTTCTATTATGTTTGCATGTAAATGATGTCAATAATTTATAATTTGCCAACGAGGTATGATGAGAAGAAGTAAGAAAATATAGCCAAATAATATTTGCATGGATACTCTAGAAACAGGGGCATCTTTTCTTCAGTTTCTAATTAGAGAAAACTTCTTGGAACTACTATTCTGGATTGATGATATACAAATACGCACATATACCCATATTTGTATTTAGTTGAGTATGCTTGTGGGTAATTTTGATAACTTATAGCCTATTCGTAAAAGATATACATGTAGGAATATTTCTTTAATCATGAGCAGAAGAAAATATAGGCGGGAGAAATATAAGGCTAGAAAGTACATAAACTCCACGAGATACTCAAACTAGTAGCGAATATTCTCAGTACTGTTCCGCGTTCGAGGCCTAGAGATTGGATCTTTCTCTCAGCTCAGAATCTTGCCACCCTTACAGAAGAGCATGTGATGTCTCCAGGCGATTCCAATTGAATTATTTATAGCCGCAAAACTTAAAATAAGATGCTAACACGGAAAAAGCTGCCTAAGATCCAAAAGCTATGTAGTTCGGTCACACTCACTTTTTTAGTTAGTATTTTATTATTTTTTGCCAACGACACTAAGTAGTTGGAAAGCTGATACATACACTTATTTAATCGTTAACATTTTTAAGGATATCTCGAGGGAGAGGAATATGTAAGAAGTACGGGCAAGGGAGAAGTTACCAAAAAAAAAAAAATTAAACTTATTAAATTTGTGTCAATTCAGTCATAAGCCTTTAAATTGTGTTAATAGAGTCATAAAATTTTTGACGCTTGACCAATTAAATCCTTTTACCCATTTTGATTGAAAATCATTGACATTGAGGTTTAGTCAACGTCGACGTGACTATCAAAATGATTAGAACTAAATTGACCCGATTGAAATATTTATAACTGAATTGATAAATTGTCAAAAAGTTAATGACTTAATTAGTCAAATTCAAAGGTTTAAAACTAAATTATTTTAAAATTCTATTTATAATTATCCCGTGGGCAAGTATTACATAAACTAAGTCTGCTAGATCAAATAATCACGTTTCACGGATATATGTAATCAATATATTAGGACTGAAAAGACTAATAACTTATTCTAATTGATTTCGTCCATCCATCGGATTACTTATAAGTTTATATAATATTTTATCGAAGAAGTAAAATAAAAAGAGTCGAGACACAACTTTGAAGCACGTGAATGCATGGGGAGGCTCAGGCTAGCGAGGAGTTGCAGCATTTTGTCTTCCACATGCATCCGAAGCCTCGCACCCCGATGTTGCCTAAAACATTTTTCTAATTTTCACATGCTTTCGTTCTCGTAAACAGCACAACGCGTCGATAACCGCGCGCTGGGTTTTGATTTTTATAGAGAAGGAAGAAAAATTGAAAAGGGTTGAAGCAAAACAATGCCATTCTCTATCGGCATAAATTCTTCACATCTCATCAGAAAATCACAAAAGAGTTATTTCCCTTATGTTCTATATCGTGATGATCATGGAGAATATACAAGTCTAGGTTCATTTATTTCTAGTTTTTAACTAGATATCACATCAATTTGTTATTGAATATTGGCTCTCCCTCATATACTTTAGGATCCCATAATTGCATAAATGATTATTTAAAACATCTATTGAGTGTGTCGTCAAATGCATTAGTAGGTTGAATGGAATGCTAAAGGCCTAATACATGAGAGTGATGCCGAATGGAGGGCGGTCAAATAAGCAATGCAGTTTATCGGGAACATTTAGGTTGTTAACGAAATTAAGTTTCATGAAAACTTCTTCAATACCGAATTACAACTGTCCATGAGATTTACGATTCATCTAAAAGTTTTGAGACTTGTGGATAGAGAAACAATTAAAGCATATATTTACCTTTCTATTCACTTAAAATGAAATGAACTAAACCCTAGGGAAATTAGCTTATTATATATAAGTGGGGAGAAGGTGGAGAAAGTAAATAAATATCCAATGAGTTAGAGAATTTCATGGACATAAATGAAGTAATCTTTATACGAAAAATTGATACAAATTAGAAAAGTAGAATTGCTTAACGTAGCATTCACGAAGTTGCCCGTTGGGTTACCATTTACTCCATATAAGTATTTCATGCTGATATTTCAACGAAATACATAGTAACGTGTCAAGGAAAAAATATGTTGCACATATTGAGCTCAACAAGTCAAAAAGAGTTTGTTAGTCCAACTATGAATGTTATAGACCCAAGGCGTACATCCAATTGCTTTGATTTGAATTATCCAGAGGATGCCTTATATATATTAATATTAGATCAAATCAAAAAGACAACTACATTCTAACACCAAAATAAGGAAAGTGGATGTTTACTAAAGGAGCATGTATTGGATAGCTAGGAAAACTATAAGGACAAGTCGAGTTAGCGAAGACATAATAACCCTTAATTTCTAATATCTAAACAAGTCTAGTCTAGAGTTTGAGTTTTTGCAAGAAAACTCTCTCAAGAATAATTCGAGGCTTCTTGCTCTAGAAAGTAATTAGGTGCTATGGCCAGATGGAGATGTGAGATGCAATGAAAATTTTTGGGTGCTTTAAAAGGTTGAGATACCCTATATGAAAAAGGTCTTTCTTCTATCCACCATTGGAGGAAACTTCCTTTAACAATATGTATGATTTTGAGCTACAAATTATGAGTGTCACTCACATGTGAATTTAACTAAGTATAGATATAGGTAATCCAACCAATCAAAATATTGATTTTTCCAATTAGGTATAGGGAATCCATCCGTGGGTAACTACGTTAGTTGAGAGTTTCTCCCTCATTGCAAAGGTCGAGAGTTCGAAACCTGCAATTGCTAGCAATTTAAGTAGAGGGCCCTGGCGGTGGGTTGCTAGGCTAATCTCCTCCGAGATATAGGGGTTCAGCCCGCAGGAGCCGTTCGGGCACCGGGGGGTCCGTGGTGAAGTCCTCGGTTACCAAAAAAAAAAGTAGAGAAAATGTGATCCTCATAATAGAGAAAGAAGACATGACATAATAATTTTCTATGTTAGAATTTAAAGAGAGAGAGAGAATACTATACGTCAAAGAAAATATTTAGATTTCCTAATTGTTTTCATTAACTTATTGAGTCTCCCACTTGTCAAGTAAGGCTACTTCGAAAAAAGAAAAAGAAAAAGTTAAGACTACTTAGATTCTATAAATAGCACACGAGTTGGTGCTCTCTCGGTATCTTCTCAGCTAGCTAGCTCTCTCTCTCTCTCTCTCTCTCTCTCTCTCTCTCTGAGCCATGGCCCAAGACAAGGTTCTCATTGCTGTTGTCTTTTTTCTTCTGGCCTTCTCTCTAAAGCTCCAGTCCACTCAAGCAAGGCAGTTGAGGCTAACGATGCAAAAGCAAAACTCATTCTCAAACAAGCTTCAAAATGTGAATGAACTCGTAGAAAAGGAACCAAGGAAAACCATAGCCGAGCAGAGCAAATATTTGCACGGTGAAACCTGGAACGAAGCCACAAACACTGTTGCGTCTTCCACTCCGCCGCCACCATCTCGTCTTCATAGCTTGGATGACTTCAGGCCCACAGCTCCTGGCCACAGCCCCGGTGTTGGCCATTCGCTTCAGAACTAGGGTTTAATTATCGATATTGTTATGTTCGATTGAGTATGTTCGTTTTTTTCTCGTGCGCGTATCATCATCCTGTCTTTGATTAGCTTTAGATGCTTCGTTGATTAGGTTCAGATGTTTCGGTTTAAGTCTGAGTTGGTAGTCTAGTGCAAGTGTTTGTTTTCCCTGTATATGTTAAACATTTGCGAGACAAAAGCGTGCAAATCTCAGTTGTCTTTTGTCCATTTATTTTAACTAGCTCAGGTTGTGGTTCTTTTATTTGCTCCTTTGTTAGATTCTCAAGTATGCATTGCCATGCAATATTGGTGCCCCTCTGTGACCTATATATTAGTTACAAGCATTGAACCAAACTTCTATAAGCACTTCTATACAGACATATCACTTGTATACATATCACGCAAGTGATTTGGAAGAGCAAATAATGTTTTAGCTAAAAGTGGGATATTGTTAGAAAATATAAATATTAACTAACACATTCACCTAACATTTTAAACTTTTTTAGAACAATTGGCAGTGATATTATAAAATCTCACATGGTATTAAAGGAGAAAGTCCTAAGTTCAAATCTTCCATTTCCCTAATTACCTCTTCAATTACATATTTCCACACTTCAAGCTTAAGCCAAAGATCAACTTATGTGTGAACAGGAGTGTTAAAAATATATATTTATCAAATCAATAATGATACAAAGGTTCCTTTTCACAAAAATCCCACGAAATCAATAGTGATGTAGATGTTGCTTTTGCATGCCTATGATGAGGATTCTACCACATTGAATATTGATAGAGTATGAACAAATTAAAACTTGACTAAGACATCTTTTTTTCTTTTTTTGGTTTGAAATGTAAGTATCATTTATACGAAGACGTACGGGAGCTTAGGGACATTTCGCAGCATTACAAAGATAATTAACAATGTGAAAAAATGGTGTGAGGGAGTCTCCATATAGTGGCCAATATTATATTTGTTTGGGAAGGTCTGAAATTTTTGTAATATGATGCTTGCCCTCTAACAAGTTTATGAATTTTAGCCACGATGATGGTGATATCATTTGACTTGTTTTGGAAATGTCTACAATTACATTCCATCCAAATGCAGTACATGATTACTAAGAAAGTTACCTTGAGAAGCCTTGCCGCCAAGTCCTTGCTTTTGGTAGCCTTGATCATCCATCGGAATTCATCATTCCATCATTCTAAAGATCGACAGGTTTTGTATTGTGCAAGGATAAACCATATGCTTCCTGTCCATGTGCACTGAAAGAACATATGATATCGATCTTCCAGACCAACTAAATAGAAATTATAATGAATTGTCACTATACACATCCAACAAGATACGATTTCTGCTGTTGGTAGCTGTCTCTACCGATAAAATTGTGTTTACTAACCCTACCTATCCATATTGGTTGATATTATCCCACAATCGGTCCCACACTTGTTAAACAACATACGTATTGTTGAATTTGTTCATCACTCCAAAGGGTTTGTTGAAATATCTCACATTGCTTGAAAATGAGATTTATGTGTTTTTTATATACTTGTAAATAATTCCCTTCCATCTATAAGCTTAGTTTTAAGTCAGCAATTTTAACAAGGTATTAAAGTTAGGTTCTTCATCAAATTCCACATGCCACTCTATTGACGCCTTTATTTTATTTTATTTTATTAATTAAGTTTTTAATTTATTTTGTCTTTTCAGATAAATAGATACTAAAAAGAAAAAACAAACAAAAATAGAAAAAATAAGCCAGCCTAGCCCCTCTTTTTCTTTTCCACGCAGGCCCAAGTCCCAGCCATTTTTCCCCCAAAGCCCGGCCCCCTTCTCTTCTTCTTCTTCTTCCTTCTTCCTTCTTCCCTCTTCTTCCCCTACACCTCTGTAATTCACGCGCACAGAAGACAAAGACACGCGCGAAGGATGGCCTATGGCCGAGGGGAGTAGGCCGACGTCGGCCGGAGAGGATAAGATCTCAGGCGCCATCAATGCCGAGCACGCTTCGCTGCATAAGCTCGGATGGGACGTCGGTTTAGCCGAGGAGAACCGTTTGGTGTGCGAAGACCGGCGGTCAAAGCTTCATCGACCGGCCGCCCCCTCGCCTATAAATAGCAGGCCACAAGCTCCGTCAGGGATAGAGCGGGCTTTGAGATCTTCCCACTGAGAGACTTCGGGGGAGGCCGCTGGCAAGCGAGTCCGAGGAGGTCGGATCTGGCCGGTGGAGGCTCGGTTCTGGCTGGAGAGAGAGAGAGAATCGGATTGAGGTCGCAAACCTCGGACGACCCACTAAGAGACTTCAGGGGGTCCGAGGGCTTGCAGCCGGAGATCCGAGGCATTGCTGGAGGAAGTAGAGGGAGAGAGGGGAGAGCACAAGCGACGAGGAGGGCCAGCAAAGGCCCAGATCTGACTAGTTCTGGGATTCGTTGTCTCCAGCGCAACCGCGGCTCCACCGTTCCGACGCCGTTGCCACGAATAGGTAATGTACCGCCACTGTGACCGTCGCTGTCTTCGTCACCATCGATCCCTCTCTGTAGCCCGACCATTACTGTCGTCGCCATTGCACCTCGGTCCTCTCCCTTCTCGGCGCCGCGTTTCGAAAAACCCTAGTGTTCCCGATTTTCCGGGTTGCGACCCTAGGTTGTCGGGTTGGACCCGGATCGGGAACTGGGTAGGGATTCCGCAAATTCCAGGGGCGGCGGAGGTCGGGTCGCGAATCGGAGCCGGGTCGGGTAGGTTTCGTCGGGGAGTGGGTTGTGGAGCCGGGTCATTGGGTTGGGCAAGGCGTCCCTAAACACCCGGCCACGGCGTCATTTAAAAAAAAAAAAAAAAAAAAAGTTATGCCGCTACGCGGGCTCGTCAACGTTTTAGGTGACCGGGTCGAACCCAACCCGCGGATCCGACCCGGGTCGGCTTTTTAAACTTTATTTTAAATAATATTTTAAATAAATAAATAATTTATCTTCTAAAAAAATCCAAAATATAATTTATTTTCAAAAAATATTAAAAAATATTTTAATTTCCAAAAAAAACAAAAATATCCAAAAAATATTTTATTTTCTGAAAAATAAAAAAAAAAAAAATATTCCATATTTTCCAAAAAAAAAATGCCAAAAATCTATGAAAAAGCCAAAAAAATTAAGAAAAAGCCAAAAGGACTTGTATTTTTCCAAAAATCCCAAAAAATCCCTTTTGTGTCCAAAAAATTAGAAAATGACTCAAAAAATGTTTTTCCTCTAAAAAAATGCATGGAAAATCCCTCGAACATCCAAAAAATCTCAAGGTTTAAACAAGATTAGGTACCGAAAATGGCATTAGTGATTAACTAGTGTAATCAAGTCCCCGATGTTGGAGAAATCTTCCTGGAATATTTTGAAGCTGATAAAACGTTTCCATCAGTCTAGTCTGAAGATTTGCAGACTCTTCTATGCAAAGTCTGAAGACCTCCGGACTGCCAGACTCAAGACTCAAAATCTATTCTCATTGACCGTTTCTAGAACGTCGAAGAAGGGTTATCTAGAACTGGGTGTTTCATTAAAGATTTGACCTTATCAACTGGAGAAGATCTCTTGGATGGATATGACATAACATAATTCTTTATTTGATCATGATTAAATCAGAGATTAAGGATCCGATGATTGGCGAAGTATACTTGGAAGGTTCTACTTATGGAAACCGAGATCCTGATTGTATGGGCGAGCGGGATTGATGAGCTATCGACATGTTCCTTTAATAGCTCGAATGATCTTCCTAATTGATTCCGTCCAACGGGTAGATTGAAGGAATTCCTTTGGTAAGTGCCAACGTGTATGATGGCATAAAGGAGTATAAAAGGAAGATGTTCCAGTTGTTCGAGTGTGTGCACGATAGAAGAATTCCAAAGTCTGAAGCTCTTTGTTCTTAGTCAATTCATTTACTAAGCGAAATCTTGTACTGAAAAGAGAATATATACTTTGAGAGACCTTAAGGAAGTGTGGTAGAGGTTCTACATTGTGGAATCAAGGAAGAGACTTGCTGTAACATCTATTTTGTTCATAGTGAAATCTAGCCGGTGGGCTGTTAGAGCGGAAGAGTGGACGTAGGCTTGGAATAAGCCGAACCACTATAAACCTCGTGTTCAATTTTCTCTTCCCTACTCTCTGTTTTACTTTGATCATAATTCTTCTTGTTAACCAAAGAAGAACTTCCTTTCTATTGTCTGCTTAGTATTGTTCTTATATCTCGAAGAAACATTTTTACACCTATTCACCCCCTCTAAGTGCTTATACTAGCTATCTCAATTGGTATCAGAGCCTGTGTACTCACTTTGTTTGAAGTATTTTACTTCAGAGTTAAAGATCCATGGCTAGTATGTTAGCTCCAAGGCTAGTAGAAGGGCAAAGCAATACCAGACCGCCTTACTTTGATGGAAAGGATTACAACATATGGAAAAACAAAATGAAGGCGTTTCTAAGATCAAAGGATCCTCTGGAATGGGACGTTGTAGACAAAGGAATCATTCCTAAAGCTGCACCTATCTCAGAGAGAGGAAAAGATACTGCTGAGTCTAGTGAAATGACTCAGGAAGAGATAATCAAGAGACAAGCTCTTGATACAAAAGCAATTTATTATTTATATTGTGCATTGTCACCTATTGAATATAACGGAATATCTTCTTGTTCTACAGCTAAAGAAGTCTGGGATATATTACACATCACTTATGAAGGAACTGATCGAGTGAAAGAAACCAGAATCAACATTCTGCTCGGTCAATATGAAGCATTCAAAATGAAATCTGGAGAATCTATCACTGACATGTTTAGTCGTTTTACAGGGATCGTGAATGGCCTTGAAAATCAAGGGCAACCAACTTCTGATCCCATGAAAGTAAACAAGCTTCTGCATGAACTCTCTAAGGATTTGAATCACATAAAGACCTCAATAAGGGAGACACAGATTTATGCCACTTTCGGTCGATGAATTGGTTGGGACTCTTCAATCTTATGAAGTAGAGCGAATCAACGAAGATGAAGATCCTAAAGGTAAGAAATCCATTGCATTAAAATCTAATGATGATTCTAATGTCACAGATTCTGAAGACGATATGAATGACGAAGAGCTTGCTCTCATGATAAGAAGATTTAGAAAACTGAACAGAAAAGGAAGAAGATTCAATCCAAAGAAACAAAGTTTTCAAAAGCAACAGACAAAGTCTGTTGAGGATGATGAATCAAACAAAGATGTAATCTGCTTTGAATGCAAGAAAAAGGGACACATCAGACCCAACTATCCTCTTTTGAGGAAGAAGAAAGGAAAAGCTTAAAAGTATCGAAAGGCTCTTAAAGCAGAAACCTGGAGTGATACAGAGTGTGAAGAAAGTGATGATGATTATGCCAATATATGTTTGATGGCACAATCGAATTCAGATTCAAATTCCGAGACAGAATCAGATTCAGACAGTGAATTTGAGGTGAGTAACTTCAAAATTCCTATTAAAGTTTCTAAATACATTGATGAGTTGTGTTTCAGTCTTAAGACTTCTCTTAAAAGGATTTCCGAACTAAAAAAGGAAAATTCTGCACTAAAACAACAAGAAAATGTTTTGAAAGAAAATGTCAAAGTTTTAGACAAAAATGTTTCTACCTTGAAAAAAAATGAAGGCAATCTTTCAAAAGAAAAACATTCTTGAAAAATGATATCTCAAATATTTCTAAAATATTTTCTATAGGATCTGAGAAACTGGAAAAAATTCTTTCTGTTCAAAGACCATTTCAATAAATCTGGTTTAGGAATGTCTGCGGAAACCATTCCTTTAATTGATTTTTCTAAAGTAAAGGAAATAATTAAACAAAGACCCACAAAAGATGCTTACAAAAATCATTTTAAAAAAGATCTTTGCAAAACCAGTAGGTCGCAATGCTCTCGGATGTTCAAAGTGCAATAGTGCGAGATCATTTTGAAAAAGAATGTCCTATGGTTTGGAAAACCGTTAAGAAAGTATGGGCAAAAACCGCATGTTATACTAACACCAATGGACCCAAGAAAATATGGGTACCAAAGAAAGTTTGAGTTTCTTCTTTAAATGTAGGTCACTATCAAGAAAAATGTAAAATGGTATCTGGATAGTGGATGCTCAAGACATATGACAGGAGATTCAAATTGTTTCATAAAGCTCGTTCAAGTAAATGGTGGAAAAGTCTCATTTGGAGGAAACAGCAAAGGAAGAATTGTGGGATTTGGAACTGTAAAGATTGGAAATCTCACAATAAGCAATGTTTCCTTAGTGGAATGACTCAACTACAATCTACTTAGTATCAGTCAGCTGTGTGATACCGGTTTCAAAATCAACTTTCAAGAGGGAATATGTTCAGGAACCAGTAAAGATTCTACTTAGTCTTTCATGGGTCGAAGACATGAAAATATCTACCTCTTGGATGTGAAACCAGATGAATCGCAATGTCTAATCTCAATTCAAGACAAAGCGAACTTATGGCACAAAAAACTTGGGCACATCAATATGAAGCAGATAGCCAAAATTTCAGCAAAAAGGCTTGTTCGTGGTTTACCCAATCTATCATACCAAAAGTCTGATCTATGTACACCATGCATATTGGGAAAGCGGGTAATAAATTCTTTTAAACCAATAAATCAAGTTTCCACTAATCGTGTACTGCAGCTTCTGCATATGGATCTCTTTGGACCAACCAGAACTCAGAGTATTGGAGGTAAGAAATATTGCCTAGTAATTGTGGATGACTACTCACGATTTACTTGGATATATTTCCTGGTAAGTAAGTCTGAAACCTTCTCTTACTTTGAAAAGTTTGCTAAAAAGGTTCAAAATGAAAAATGGTATATTATTTCAAGTATAAGAACAGACCATGGAGGTGAATTTGAAAATCAAGATTTTACAAAATTTTGTGATGAATCTGGTTTTCAGCATTTGTTCTCCTCTCCATATACTCCAGAACAAAACGGAGTTATGGAAAGAAAGAATAGGTCACTAAAGAAATGGCTAGAACTCTTTTAATTGAAAGTAACATTTCTTCACATTTTTGGGCTGAAGCAGTTTCTACAGCATGTTATATTATTGATAGAGTTTTTCTAAGACCAATTCTGGAAAAAAACCCCCCTATGAGTTATTCAAAGAAAAGATCGAGTTGGCAAGTTTGAAGAAAAATCAGACGAAGGCATCTTCCTTGGATATTCAACCATAAGCAAAGCGTATAGAGTCTACAACAAGAAGACTCAATCTGTGGAGGAATCAATGAATGTCAAATTCCAAGATTCTATGCAAGTCAAATCTATTCAAACTCATCTTGAAGAATCCGAATCTGCTCCAGACTCTACAAAGTCTAAATCTCAGGAAGCAGCTCAGACTTCGAAAGACCAGCAACAAATGATTGTTGAAGATTCAAATGAAGAAAGTAATCAACAACCTGACAAATCAACTAGTAACTGGAAGCATAAGTCTAATCATCCCAAAGATCTCATTATTGGTGACATTAATGAAGGAATTCGTACAAGATCTAAAAGGCGCGAAGAGTCTAGTGCTGTGGCTCTTATTTCTGAAATAGAACCCAAAAGCATAGAAGAAGCTTTATACGATGAAAGCTGGATTGAAGTTATGCAAGAAGAACTCAGGCAATTCAGCATTAATGATGTCTGGGAGTTGACTCCTAAACTGAAAGGTAAATCTATTATTGGAACTAAATGGGTTTTCAGGAACAAGATGAACGAGAAAGGAAAGGTCGTAAGAAACAAAGCAAGACTCATGGCCAAGGGATATACGCAAGAAGAAGGGATAGACTATGATGAGACTTACGCTCCAGTAGCAAGGTTAGAAGCAATTCAATTATTACTTGCCTTTGCTAGTTATAAAAATTTCAAGTTATTCCAAATGGATGTCAAAAGTGCTTTCCTGAATGGATTTATCCATGAGGAAGTCTATGTGGAACAACCACCTGGGTTTGAAGACCCAAGGAAACCAGACTCAGTATTCAGACTAAAAAATGCCTTATATGGTTTAAAGCAAGCACCTCGAGCTTGGTACGACAGGCTAAGTAAGTTTTTAATTAATAATGGCTTTGTCAAAGGTAAAGTAGACGCTACTCTGTTTATCAAAAGAGAAAACAAAAGTTTTCTGCTTGTTCAAATATATGTTGATGATATTATTTTTGGATCCTCTAATGAAAGTCTCTGTGCAAGAAATTCTCTAAGTCTATGCGGGATGAATTTGAAATGAGCATGATGGGTGAACTAACCTTCTCTCTTGGACTTCAAGTGAAACAATTGAAGGAATGGACTTTTATTCATCAAGAAAAATATGCTAATGATCTTGTCAAAAAGTTTGGACTGGAAAATTGCAAAAAGGTTGATATACCAATGTCAAGTTCCTTGAAGTTGGACAAAGATGAAGGAGGAAAGAAAGTTGACCAAAAGCTATACAGGAGTATCATTGGTTCACTTCTTTATCTTACTGCTTCTAGACCTGACATTTTGTTTAATGTTTGCATTTGTGCTAGATTTCCAGCAGACCCAAAAGAATCTCATCTAAGTGTTGCAAAGCGTATTATCAAATACATTGCATCAACTCCGAGCATTGGTCTCTAGTATCCTAAAAAGGGAGACTTTACTCTTCTTGGATACTCAGACGCAGACCTAGCAGGATGTAGAGTTGATAGAAAGAGCACCTCGGGTACCTGTAACTACTTGGAAGCAAGACAGTGTCTTGGTTTTCAAGGAAGCAAAGTACAGTAGCTCTTTCTACAGCAGAAGTGGAATATGTAGCTCTTGGAAGTTGTTGTTCACAAATTCTGTGGATAAAACAACAGCTAAGAGACTTTGGAATTGAAGATTCATGCACGAAGATTAACTGTGACAACACCAGCGCAATCAATCTCACCAAGAATCCAATTCTTCACTCAAGAGCAAAGCATATAGAGATTCGACATCACTTCATTAGAGATCATGTTCAAAATGGAGAAGTTTCGATTCAGTTTGTTGACTCAAAGAACCAACTGGTAGATATATTTACAAAGCCTTTGGAGAAAAATCAATTTGAAATCATCCGTTCAAGACTCAACATCTTGAAGTTTGAAGAAGTTAAAGTCTAGAGACTCCTAGACTCAGACGATCAAGGTTTTCTTTCGCAAGTTATTTTGCTTTCTTATGTCTCGATTCTCATCTCGAAAAGGTACGATCATCAACCATGTTTGATTATTGCTATCTTTAATTGAAGTGATTGTTGCAACGTTTCCTTTTCGAAAATGGAGTTATTTTTTAAATAAAAATTATCTAATTTTTCGAAAAAAGGGCAGTTATTTTTTTAAAATGCATCTTTTTACTTTCTTTTATGACGTTCCGTATGCCTCTCTTCGACTATTATATATACTGTCGATTTCTCTTAGTTTCACTCACAAAAACCCTAAGAGAGTTCTGATCTTCCATTTTTATCTTCTTCTCTTGTTTAATCTTCGAAAAGTTGTCATCTTTCTTGGGAAAACAAGCTTGGAATCTCTCAAAGATTGTGAAAAATGTCTTCCCAAAGAAAGTCTTCGAGGATCGCAAGCAAGGGACCACAGCAAATGCATGAGGGGCCTATGCACTTCAATCTCACTGAGGAAGAAGAGTTTCATAGTCAGCAGCAAAGCCCACAACATTCTCAACAGCGTCCATCTTCTCCATCTAGACAACAGGAGGTTGCTCGACAAGAAAAGGAAGAAATAATTAAAGATGTAGAAGCTGTAAGAGTCTATAAGCTTTATTTTACCTACAAGCTTTATCGTGCTTTAAAAAGGGGTGGAACTCCTTTGGACTACATTGACGAATTTCTGAAAGACAAAGGGTACAAAATTGAAACCTTGTTTTTACGCACAATAGAGCGTTTGGGAATTGCCCCTGCTGGATCAGCGGAAGAGGCATTCGCAAATATCCCAATCGATCCTCATGTTGGAGGGTTGAATCAGATAGATGGGAATAATGATGACAAGTTGTACAGTCAGTTTCAACCGAGAATGGGTGTTGCGGCAAAAATTCGGGGAAAAAGGACAAACTTGTTTTGATCGGAGGAACAAAAACAACTATACTCTAAGTTGTTGAAGCGTGGGGTAATAAACCCTAGAAGTGTGGACTTTAATTTTCTTGATGCTGTGAATGTTAAATTGAGGGAAAAATTCAGTCTTCTTCAACTTGAACAGTTCTAATCTGACTCTACAGAAGCCTATGCTAAACTCACTACTTATTTCTATTCGAATCTTAGTTTCTTGGATGCGAATAGATTCTCTTTTATTGTCCGAGATCAGGACTACGTGGCGGATGTAGATATGTTGGCTGATGTGATTGGGGTTGAAAGAGGGAGATATCAACCTATCAATGTCTCTATTGCTCGTACTACGTTGGAACTTGTTAAGGATAGAATGATAGAGGGAAAGGTTTCCTACTCAAGGATGAGTGCATTCAACATTCTGCTTCACAAGATTGTGATTAATTGGCTCAGACCAAAATCTACTTCAAAGACTGATGTTTCAAACTCAGAGGCAAAGTTGATGTATGCCATCAATGCAGGGAAAAAGTTCTCTCTTCCACATACTATTATGTTCCACATGTACAGGGCAGTGATGAAGGACAAGGGTCATCTTCCTTATCCAGCTCTTGTGACAAAGTTATTCAGACATTTGAATGTTCAGCCTCCACGAATTCTCTGTGTTCGATCATGTGATCAAATGGTGGTGGGACTGAAAATGGTGTCTAAAATGCGTCTGAAGGAACTCAACAAGGTGTTGGAGAAATTCAAGGAGAAAACCCCCGTTAAGTCTCATCAAGGCTCTTCGGCTGCAAAGAGAAAAGGAAAGGAGCCCATGGTAGCTCCATCCAAGAAAAGAAGAGCTCTCATCATTGAGGATGAAGATGATGAGGAAGACATCACCATTTCTGCTATGGCATTGAAGAACTTGAGTCGTTCTGTTCCAGAATCAATGGAGAGACAAGATAAGGACACAGATAAGACAGAATAGAGGACTGGAGAAAGAGAAAATTTGGAAGCAAAGGAGAAAGAAGCAGAGGAAAGACAAACAGAGGAGAGAGAAGTAGAAGAAGGAGATGAAGAGGAGGAAAGAATTGAAGAAGAAGAGGAGAGAGGAGATCAAACGGAAACAGAGCATGAGGAACACTATTCTCCACCTGAAGGCATGGAAACAGGGGGAGATCATGAGAAAAGAGGAATGTCCTCATATCCTGCTACTAGTGAGGGAGTTAGTCGCTCTCTAGTAGATCCAGAGGACATCTATGCCTCTCAATTTCCTGAAGAGGGACATGATGTTTCATCGCCCAATCTGCGTGACCATGCTGATTTGCCATCGTCTGCCTTTACTCCATCTGATCGAGCAGAAGCCAGTACGCAGACTAATAATTCAGCAGACTTTCATAGAATTCTTGATGTTCTCTTGGAAATGCGGGGTCAGATATATGCTCTGGGATGCGAAGTTCAGAATTTGTAGAATGTAGGTCAAGCTTCTTCAGTTTCTTTGAATGATCAGATCCAAGCCCTTTCTCTTCGAATTCAAGCAAATGCTAAGGGTGAAGAGGTGGCTCAACTGAAGGAAGACTTGAAAAAGATGGAAGGCATTGTCCAGACAATGGGAGATTTCCAGCTTGTTCGTGTTCCCAAGCATTCTTGAATCAATTCTCTTTCCATCTCAACATTTTTATGATGACAAAAAGGGGGAGAGATGAAAGATTTGAAACTTTGAATTTAAACTTGTTTAACTTTGGTTTGTGTTGATGTTTGACTTGACTTGTGTGTGCGGATGTGGACTGAATTTGGGATTTGGATTTGATTTGCTTATATTAAGTACTATTGATATCTTATGAATGGCTTTACTCACATGAAAGACTAACCTATTTACTGTGGTTGCAGATTCTAGTGTTATCATTAAGCCATTTATCTTTATAAGATATCCATATTTGCTTGAGTAATATTTTACAGGTCAAAATTATTCAAATCTGCAGGAAAGTTTTGTCACCATCAAAAATGGGGAGATTGTTGGAGAAATCTTCCTAGAATATTTTGAAGCTGACAAAACTTTTCCATCAGTCTAATCTGAAGATTTGCAGACTCTTCTATTCAAAGTCGAAGACCTCCGGATCCCGGACTCAAGACTCAAAGTCTATTCTCATTAACGGTTTCTAGAACGTTGAAGAAGGGTTATCCAGAACTGGGTGTTTCATTAAGGATTTGACCTTATCGACTGGAGAAGATCTCTTGGCTAGATATGACATAACGGAATCCTTTATTTGATCATGATTAAATCATAGATTAAGGATCCGATGATTGGCGAAGTATACTTGGAAGGTTCTACTTATGGAAACCGAGATCTTGATTATATGGGCAAGCAGGATTGATGGGCTATCGACATGTTCCTTTAATAGCTCGAATGATCTTCCTAATTGATTCCGTCCAATGGGTAGATTGGAGTAATTCCTTTGGTAAGTGCCAACGGGTATGATGGCATAAAGGAGTATAAAAGGAAGACGTTCCAGTTGTTCGAGTATGTGCACGATAGAAGAATTCCAAAGTCTGAAGCTATTTCTTCTTAGTCAATTCATTTACTTAGCGAAATCTTGCACACAAAAGAGAGTTTATACTTTGAGAGACCTTGAGGAAGTGTGGTAGAGGTTCTACATTGTGGAATCAAGGAAGAGATTTGCTGTAACATCTCTTTTGTTCATAGTGAAATCCAGCAGGTGGGCTGTCAGTGCAGAAGAGTGGACGTAGGCTTGGAATAAGCCGAACCACTATAAACCTCGTGTTCAATTTTCTCTTCCCTACTCTCTGTTTTACTTTGATCATAATTCTTCTTGTTAACCAAAGAAGAACTTCCTTTCTATTGCCTGCTTAGTATTGTTCTTATATCTCGAAGAATTATTTTTACACCTATTCACCCCTCTCTAGGTGCTTATACTAGCTATCTCACCCGATCCTAATTTCTCTGGTTGCGTAGGAGCGAGTATTTCTCCCGATACTTCGCTTGGGTTTCTAATCGACCTACCACAAACCGATTAGTGGCGACTCTGTTTTAAAATTAATTTACAGGTTAAAAATTTAGACTATTAAAGTCGTGAATTGGTGGACTTGGGAGAGTCCGGACATAACTAAATCGAGCCGAGCCATTAGCCTCCTTAGGCGCCTGTACCCGATTGCGAGCGCCGAAAAAAAAGAGAGGTTGCGACAGCTTGGCGACTCCGCTGGGGACTTTGAGGACTTAGGCCATTTTATCTTTGTTTAAATGCTTTGCTGACTTGGGTTTTCTTTTTCTCTTTTGTGCAGAGTAATAGCTTAAAGTTTTTTTATTCTGTTAAAATAAAATATTTTGTGATTATAAACTGCTGTGCATTCTTAAATGTTTTAGCACTACACATGGCACACACAACCCGGCCGCCATAGGATATTTAGGATGGTGTCAAGAAAGATACAACCTCGAACGCGAGACTGCGATGTAGAGGTTGCCTTTCTTTTCCCCGAATTTCTTAGCCGAGGTTAGGAGGGTATGCTGCTAACGCGAGACTGCAACGGGCAGATATCCTTTTAATCTCAACAAACCTTCTTAGTTAGAAATCGAGCTGCACGTCCCATGCGCATGTCTTTGTGCTTGCCATTTTTCTTTAAAAAACAAAAGTAATTTCTTTACTTTTACTCAGTCTTTTTATTTGGCCCATGGCAATTTAGGATAAGCTTTTCAAGTCCCAGTTTATATGCGATGGGGAAAGACGCCTCACCGGCGCCGTTCTCTATTACCCATATCGGGTGGCACGACAATATGGAGCCCTTCAAGAGATCCCACCGCCTTTCAAGAGGATGATCCCTCCAGTTCTTTTCAACACAAGCCGTGACTATGCATTCGAAATTTCTACCGCTAAGGAAACCTGGGACAAGTGCCATCGCAAAAGGATCGTGGTACCTGAAGGGCTTGAGGGAGAAGAAAAAGCCCACCATGCCTTCATGTCCTACATCCACAACCATCGTATCCCGACAAAATGGAAGCCATCAGTCCCTCACTCAATCAGCGAGAGCAACCAGCACGAGCAAGCAGAGATCATGGAGAGGGATTTTGGAATGGACTGGATGCACACCTCAGAGCCAGCCTAAGGAAGCAGACATCCTCGCAAGAACAAGGCTCCCCGTCACATATAAATTGGCAATCATGTGCCCCTTAGTGTTAATATTGTGAAAGTTTTGTCCCACTGTTTAGGGACTTTTGTTTAATATCTAGTATTTCATTCTGTCTTTTCAATTTCAAGTTTTAGATGTCAGAAGTCTGCGGTCTATAAAATCCTCTTTTGATAAAAAAAAAAAAAAAAAAGTAGTTAGGCCATTGCCATTGGTCAATCTTTGTTTGCTTTCGTGCTAATTCATTATTTTCGCAACGACAGGTAATTATGAATCGCCAGCCACCAATAGCCCGCGAATGGCCTCATGTAGTAAGGCCCGATCAGAATGATGTACAAAATCGCCTCATTAACATTGAAGACAGTGTAGGACAGATGTCCATTGTCCTTCGACAACTCTCGAGACAAATGAAATCTACTCAAGCTGAGCCCAACTCTGTAGTTGCCTTAAACACCATCATGATACCCGCAAATTTGCTAGAAAATAGCCAGTACCATAGACAGTTTGAAAGGATCATGAAAAAGTTAAGCCAGCTGCATGAACAGAATCCCATGGACCTGTCCAATTACATCGGCATTGAGATTCCTGAAGAGCTCAAAGCACCTGAATGCGAAAGGTATGTTGATACCTCCCACCCAGAGACCTACTTGCAGGCCTACCTGGTTCGAAGGATAATTCAATCGTACCAATCAAGCTTGACTGGCCCCGCCTTGCGATGGTACATTGTCAGGAAGATTAGTCCCCTTAAGACTTAGGGGGAACTAATTCATGTTTTCCACCAAGAATATGATATTGGCATCATCCCTAACAACGCCTTGCCCTACAAAGAGCCAATTATCGTAGAACACGAGGAGCCGTTAGTTGCTAAGATAGGAGAGAAGCGTGTCAATGAAGCCTTGCATAATAAATGGGCAGCTGAGCAACATCCTGTTACTGGAAAATTTCCCACTAGAAAAGGCAAGGAGCCTTTGTACGAGATCATAGACTCAAAGCCTGTTCAAGAACGGGGCATGACTGGACAACTCCCCAAGCTTACTCCAAGAGCTAGGGTCCAAAGAGTACCAACCCCTATCAACTTGGAAAGTGAATCAAACAGTGAAACTCTAATCGAGCTGGCAAAACAAAAGGCCTTACTCAAAAGGTCTGGACCAGAAGCCAAGAAAAGAAAGCCTAAGCAGATCAATTTGGCATCTGCCGACGAGCCACCGCACCAAAGCTTCGAGCATTCCCAAGAATACAGATTTGAAGGCTACCATCCCCTAGAGTACAACCTTGAAGACTTCATGTCCCTAGAATACAATCCCAAGGACTTCCAACGTTATTTCGACAATGAAACTAACGATTCATCGTATAATTGTTTCCTACTCTCACCAGGGGAAGGCCCATCAAAAGAGGAAGCATACGTCTTTATCCACTACGATCCTAACGAAGTACTAAGCCTGTCACCTGACCATGAAAATGGCTTAAATGCCTCATCCTTATTTGGTGATTTTGACCCAGAAGAAAGCAATGGGATAATCCCAGCAGAATCCAGCTTCCCTGAAACATAAAAATTCACCACTACAACGAATATGCAGTAGGAAAACCAGTGGCCTAACCAAGACATACCAGGCTCGTCTTGCCCTCATAGGATCATGACCCCCATAGAAATGTCGATACCCAATCTCCGCAAGTATAACGGCACAACTTGCCCCGTGGCCCACTTGCAACACCTCCATGCTGAAATGAGTCGGTACTATGGCTCGATGTCATTCACAACTCAGGCCTTCCAAAAAGTCTTACAAGGTCTGCATGGCAATGGTTCGTCACAGCAGACATCTACCTCATGAGAGATTGGAATGAGCTGTCTTCTGCATTCCTGCTTCAGTATCAAAGCCAGATTGGGATTGAAGTGCATTGTCAGAACTTGGTTCACTTCAGAAGAAAACCAATGGAAGATTTCCGAGCGTATGCAATGAGATGGGAGGCTTTTATGATGCAAACTTACCCTCAACTGGCCGAAGAAGAAATGATAAAACTGTTCATAGGGGCTTTACCTCGCAAGCATTGTTGTTGGTTGCATGGGTTGCACTTCCATAGTTTCAATGAAGTGGTCCTCTCATGCGAATACTTCGAGTCTACTGGAGGCGAGGAACTCAAAGGCGCTTGATTTTAGAACCAACACTATCAAAACACTCATTTACACAGGAGTTTTCATGGGCTTTACTTGTTTTTATAATTTCATGTTTCTTATCTTGTCTAGTGTGTTACTGTTGCATTTTCCATTCCAAGTACTCTATTGTACAGTTTTAATATTTTGTTTTGAGAGCATGAGGCGGTACTCCAAACCTGCCCAGTGATGCTATCCAACCATGAAAAGAAAATATTATCTAAGGAGAATATTGAGGGCTGGGCTTTCTCATGTTTTTTCTCCCCAAAAGACGTATTTTGAAAATAAAAAATATTTCATCGCTCAAAAGCTTTTGTCAAAACAAGATGATAAATTTAAGCACGTTTGTCTTTCTAACCCTCTCACTTTATGTTTCAGAACATCATCCCCTTTGATTTAGTGTGACAAAAGGTATTTGAAACTAGCACATTGTGTGAACAGACCAAACTCGAGAACACATTTTCAAGAAAGCGGGGGCAAACAGAAAGGAGCATCCCATTTCAAAAAAGGGTAAGTCTTATTCCCTTAACATAATATTGAGAATGACAACCCCTCTCTTCTATTTACAGGATACAAAAGGTGAGACATAATAGGTACAAGCATACGGTTGAAATCAAGCCGTTCCCAAGAACTCTGTACACTCCACCTTGCTCTTGCCCAACTCCTTCTCAAGTCATAGCAACATATTTTCCCCACAACATGCCTGAGCAACTAGATGCTGTGGTTTCATCAATGAGATTTCCAGCTTTGACAAGCCAAGAAGCATAGAAAAGGAATTTCTCCTCTTGAATTGGCTACTGTCAACAGGGAGAAAATCTAGTCAGTTGAGGCAGTCTCTAGCCCCTTATCTCAAATGATGACTTTGGAACCTAGAAACCTCATTTCGTGCTCTAGACACATGCTCTCCCAAGAAGTGATTGCCATCAGGGAATTTGAAGTTTTGATTGTCCATCTCAGATTCCATAGAAGCTTGAAGTACATAACTTTGCCCAATGCTGCTAATGGTCATATAGTCAAAGACAACCATCAATCATGCATACGTGGCCATGAGTGGGGAAGGCCAATCGAAAGAAATGTCAAACTATGCCAAGACGAAAAGGCTGTCATCAACATTCAAATATCCCTAGGAATTAGCAAATACAAACTTTGGAAAAGAGTAATTTGGTATCGTTTCCAATACTCCCCCCTCTTTGAATTCACTTTTGACATATTCCCCCTATTGGCAGGAATCACCAAGATTCAAGAGCCAAATTTAATGGTTAGGTTTGGCAAATCAATATTGGCTAAGCTAGTACATGGAAATGACCCACATCAAATTCACTTGGTTTTGTGTAAAAGGACGTGTCATCCAGGAGCCAATACAGAGAATAATTGACCTAACGAAGCAAGGGACATAGGACTTCATGTCCCCCTCTCACTTCAGGTTCACCCAATCATCTACAAACCAGTGAAGGGTAAAGTTGTATCGATTCCAGTTATTCGACTCTTGAAAGAGTTCATGACTAACACATTCCTTCTTGTTT
The DNA here is from genome assembly GCF_016545825.1 of Eucalyptus grandis. Lineage (NCBI taxonomy): Eukaryota > Viridiplantae > Streptophyta > Magnoliopsida > Myrtales > Myrtaceae > Eucalyptus > Eucalyptus grandis. Next base: position 22,221,543 of record NC_052620.1, read on the forward strand.
GTTGCAGGATCACCTGACTGTCAAAAGCAAGGATAACAAATCAATGAGAAGCATGTCTTGTTGCAGGATCACTTGATTGTCAGAAACAAGGATAACAAATCATTGAGAGGCATGACAAACTCTCCTAAACGAAATGGCATCTTGAGTAATCGCCAAAGCAAATGACAGAACATCTTTAGGCCTCAACTCACATTTGATTTTGGCCAGACTAATTGATCTACTTGCACATCTTCTCTTCTACAAGGGCAAAAGCAGAAAGACCCATCAGATCAATGATCAGATCCCCAACCCCGAATGATCCTTCTTATGTCATTTCCCTACTTAATAGGGACAACCCATCGACACTCATTTGTGAATAACCCTTTTGATGTTCAAAATTTAAAATATTTGGAAACACTATTCTGTTGACCCTTAAAGCTACCAAGAAGGTCTTTTTGAGCCAAAACCATTCATTTATTCTGAGAGTACAAACTCCATCATATTTAAAATGCCGCATGCCTTTTCCAAATGGATTTTGCATGATGATTTTGTCTGTTTAAATCATTGATTCCATTGAGAATTATTAGAATAGACAGCTAAATGAAGAATACAAGATTAATCGAGCATGCTGGATGAGGCGCGTCAGAATGATGAAAGGCAAGCCATATCCTACACACAATCCCCCCCCCAATCTATACACTTGTGAGATGAGTGCAGAAGATTCCATAGCTGCAGGGTAAAGAGTTCTCTCGCGAATGGTACGATAACCAAAATAGTGAGAGGCATTCCATCGCTCACCCAATTGAGCCCCATACATTGGTGAAGCTTCTCTCATACCCTCATCAAGAACCACCCCACATTGGGGCAGAGCAGAGGCAAAGCAGCATCACAAGGTGAGAAGAGAGATAGAAATCTTCTTGCTTGCACTTGCATCAATCTTCGGGTGTCTTTATTGCATATGAACACTCGCGTTAATTTAAGTGTCCTAGAATGACAAAGAGCAATTCTTTCTCTACGCACTTGTATTCATTGCACAACCCAAGTGAGTCTGTAATTTTACCCTCACATCGAGACAAAGCAGAAGTTATTGCCATAGCCTGAGCGCTGGTTGAAGATGAAGACTCAAGAGTCTAATAACAGTGCTTCAATTAAACTTGCCTAGGCCAGTTCCTCCGACAACAAGAAAAACATGGGCATAAAAAAGCAATGTACCTGGTAAAAGCAAGGTCAATGCCCATGAATGAAAATCTGGAATAAAAAATAGGGGCATGAAAAAAGCAGTGTGCCTGGTAAAAGCAAGGCCAATGCCCCCCAGTCAAAAATACAGCCAAGAAAAAGTTGTTGTTATGGTCCATAGAACCTCCATCTGACAAGAAAGACTAGTGACAAATACCAAGACAGTCACCAACTCTCACCCTCTTACATGTGAGCCAAGTCTACGTTACATCCCCATTGTAAAAGTCTCTTCAGACTAGGGGCACTTCAATTAATGTAGGATTTCATATGTGTATAAGCATCGCTCGAAGAAATACGAGCAAGATTACTCTATCTCTTTTTGCAGGGTTCTTGACTTGTAAACCCGGAGATGATCGTACAACATTTTCGTCCATCGGATTCGACCTTGATGGTCTCCTCTAATGAGCCGCTGACCAAGACTTCATAGTTTCAACAAAGACCTCTCACATTGGTAAAGTCGTACCGTTTGTGAGAATACTTGGACCCCTGCTGACATGATGACAGTGAGATAATGTGGTCCTTATAAATCCTGCATTAATGGTCAGGATAACCTTTTCCATGAGAGTGAGCGAAAAGTCCCTTCAGACTGAAAGTCCCTCATCTGGCATGCTCAAGACATCTACATTCTAAATGAAGGTTGTCTTTCAAAATCTCCCCCAGTGGAAATCAAAGGATGCAAAACTGACAAAATTATCATGCATGAATCTCATTTGAACTCATGAATTTACAGTATATACAATCATGTGTGCATATTGTGCAAATAGCAGGCATACTCTTAGAGATCAGAGATATTGTCAGGTAAGCATATCTCTATCCCCATTTGTCTTAAGGTACCTATCGTTGTCCAGGTACTCTCTTATTGACACTCAACCTATTTGAGTCATCCTTTGAGTTTGAATACCTACTGCTGTCTAGGTATCCCCATTGTCTTTGAGTACCGACCATCGTTCGGATACTCCATTTTCCTGACACTCAACCTATTCGAGTTGTCCCAAGAGTATTGATACTTGTGACTGACCAAGTATCTCTTGGAATACCTACTGCTGTCTAGGTATCCCTATATCATCAAGTACCCACCGTTGTCCAGGTACTTCCTTTTCATGACACTCAACCTGCCCGAGTTGTCCCCAAATAATATAGCAGCTATTCAAACATTCCATTGCTTTTTGCTTGGCACTACCGTCCAGGTATGCTTTCTAGCACTTGGACCAGCCTGAGTGGTCCTAGATCATATCATTAAATACTTGTGTTCATCCAAGTATTCCAGTACTTTGTACACTTGCGTCTACCCAGGTATTCCACCCCGTTTAAGTGACCGCGGCTATCCAGGTAAGCCTCATACCACATTCAAGTTTATAATACCAGGAGGTGAGAGACCTTCACGAATATCTCAGGTACGCCCTCAATATTCCCAATTACCAGGAGGTGAGAGACCTTCACGAATATGCGGGGCACGCCCTCGATATTCCCATTACCAGGAGGTGAGAGACCTTCATGAATATCTCAGGTACGCCGTCGATATTCCCAATTACCAGGAGGTGAGAGACCTTCACGAATATACGAGATCCATCCTCGATATTCCCATTATCAGGAGGTGAGAGACCTTCACGAATATCTCAGGTACGCCTTCAATATTCCCGTTACCAGGAGGTGAGAGACCTTCACGAATATCTCAGGTACGCCCTCGATATTCCCAATAACTAGAAGGTGAGAGACCTTCACGAATATCTCAGGTACGTCCTCGATCTTCCCAACTACCAGGAGGTGAGAGACCTTCACAAATATCCCAAGTACGTCCCCGATATTCCCATTACCAGGAGGTGAGAGACATTCACGAATATCTCAGGTACGTCCTCGATATTCCTAATTACCAGAAGGTGAGAGACCTTCACAAATATCCCTGGTACGCCCTCAATATTCCCAACTACCAGGAGGTAAGAGACCTTCACGAATATCTCAGGATTCGTCCTCGATATTCCCAACTACCAGGAGGTGAGAGACCTTCACGAATATCTCAGGTACGTCCTTGATATTCCCAATTACCAGGAGGTGAGAGACCTTCATGAATATCCTAGGTACGTCCCCGATATTCCCATTACCAGGAGGTGAGAGACCTTCACGAATATCTCAGGTACGCCCTCGATATTCTCAATTACCAGGAGGAGAGAGACCTTCACGAATATCTCAAGTATGCCATCGATATTCCCACTACCAGGAGGTGAGAGACCTTCACGAATATCCCAGGTACGCCCTCGATATTTCTCAATTGCCATGAGGTGGGACACCTTCACAAATATCCAAGGTATGTCCTCGATATTTCCAATTATCAAGTACCCCTTCGATACTTGCAAACGTCCAGGTATCCTCCAAGAGTTCGTACTTGTGACCATCCAAGTACCCGGCCATTGCCTATGATTAGCCAAATGCCCCTTTTGATGCCGGCAAAGGCCTAAATATCCTTCAGGTTAGTACTTGTGAATATCCAGGTACTCATTGATATACCTGTGAATGTCCAAGTATCTTCCAGAATCGATGCCCTGAGAAAGGTCGGCGCATCCTCCCGAGAAAGGTCGGGTCATCCTCCCGAGAAAGGTCGGGTTCCAACTGGTGTCTTCGACAGAAGTCAAACACCCCACAAATCGATGCCCTGAGAAAGGTCGGCGCATCTCCCGAGAAAGGTCGGGTACCAACTAGTGTCTTTGATAGAAGTCAGACACGCAACAAATTGATGCCCTGATAAAGATCGGCGCATCTCCCGAGAAAGGTTGGGTACCAACCGTTGTCCTTGATTGAGGTCAGGCACCCCCAACAAACAGATGCCCTGAGAAAGGTCGGCGCATCTCCCGTCAAAGCGACCGAAGAAAGGTCCGGGTCCTAGACAAACAACTTATTGCTCTAACAGGCGACTGAAGAAATGTTCGGGTCCTGGAAAAGCAATTCTCTCGTCAAGGCGACCGAAGAAAGGTCCGGGTCCTAGACAAACAACTTATTGCTCTAACAGGCGACTGAAGAAAGGTTCGGGTCCTAGAAAAGCAATTCCCCGTCAAGGCGACCGAAGAAAGGTTCGGGTCCTGGAAAAGCAATTCCCCGTCAAGGCGACCGAAGAAAGGTTCGGGTCATGGGAAAGCAATTTCCCCTTAAGGCAACCGAAGAAAGGTTCTGGTCTTAGACAAATTATTAATTGTTTTAACAGGCAACTGAAGAATGGTACGAGTCCTGAAAAAGCAACCTCCTCATATCACCAGGTAAGATGACGCATTGATACTTGCCAAACTCGAGGTTCACACCTTATCTCACTCACTCCCGGTAAGTAACTACATGTATCTTCTTATCTGTCTTAGTATATGTAAAGTTATATTGCTCTTTTTCCGCATAGAATAATAGATCCCAAATAAAATACAATCTGCTACGCATGCATGGATAAAATTTAGGCATCAGTTTGTCTTTGAATGCAACCTCTGCAAGCTCACCTTCAAAGAGGGGCAGCTGTTGACGCCTTAATTTTATTTTATTTTATTAATTAAGTTTTAAATTTATTTTGTCTTTTTTTATAAATAGATAATAAAAAAGAAAAAACAAACAAAAACAGAAAAAATAAACCAGCCTAGCCCCCTCTTTTTCTTTTCCACGCAGGCCCAAGGCCCAGCCATTTTCCCCCCAAAGCCCAGCCCCCTTCTCTTCTTCTTCTTCTTCCTTCTTCCCTCTTCTTCCCCTACGCCTCTATAATTCACGCGCAAAGGACGGCCTAAGGCCGAGGGGAGTAGGCCGATGTCGGCCGGAGGATAAGATCTCAGGCACCATCAATGACAAGCACGCTTCGTTGGATAAGCTCGGATGGGACGCCGGTTCAGCCGAGGAGAACCGTTCGGTGTGTGAAGACTGGCGGTCGAAGCTTCGTCGACCGGCCGCGCCCTTGCCTATAAATAGCAGGCCACAGGCTCCGTCGGGGATAGAGCGAGCTCTGAGATCTTCCCACTAAGAGACTTCGGGGGAGGAATTGAAGAGCGAGCGAGAGAGAAATCGGGTCACGAGCTCGGCCGACCTCCCACTGAGAGACTTTGGGGGAGGCCGCCGACGAGCGAGTCCAAGGAGGTCAGATCTGGCCAGTGGAGGCTCGGATCTGGCTGGAGAGAGAGAGAAGCAAATTGAGGTCGCAGACCTCGGACGACCAACTTAGAGACTTCAGGGGGTCCGAGGGCTCGCAGCCAGAGGAAGTAGAGGGAGAGAGGGGAGAGCACAAGCGACGAGGAGGGCCGACAAAGGCCCAGATTAGACCAGATCTGGGATTCGTTGTCGCCAGCGCAATCACGGCTCCACCACCGTTTCGACGCCGTTGCCACGAACTCGTAACGTACCGCCACCGCGACCGTCGCCGTCTTTGTCGCCATCGCATCCCTCTCTGTAGCCCAACCATTGCTGCCGTCACCGTCGTCGTCGCCACTGCACCTCGGTCCTCTCCCTCCTCGGTGCTGCGATTCAGAAAACCCTAGGGTTCCCGATTTTCCGGGTCGCAACCCCGGGTTGTCGGGTCGGACCCGGATCGGGAACCGGGTAAGGATTCCACAAATTCCGGGGGCGGCGGAGGTTGGGTCGCAAATCGGAGCTGGGTCGGGTAGGTTTCGCCGGGGAGCGGGTTGTGGAGCCGGGTCATCGAGTCGGGCCAAGCATCCTTAAACACCCAAACACAGCGTCGTTTTAAAAAAAAAAAAAAAAAAAAAAAAAAGTTGGGCCCGCTAAGCGGGCCGTAGTCTGTTTTTAGGCTCGGGTCGAACCCAACCCACGGATCCAACCCGGGTCGGCTTTTTGAACTTTATTTTAAATAATATTTTAAATAAATAAATAATTTATTTTCCAAAAAAATCCAAAATATAATTTATTTTCAAAAAAATATTAAAAAATATTCTAATTTCAAAAAAAAAAAAACAAAAATATCCAAAAAATATTTTATTTTCCGAAAATAAAAAAATATATATATTCCATATTTTCCAAAAAATGCCAAAAATCCATGAAAAAGCCAAAAAAAAAAATAAGAAAATGCCAAAATGACTTGTATTTTTCCAAAAATACCAAAAAATCCCTTTTGTGTCCAAAAATTAGAAAAAGACTCAAAAAATGTTTTTCCTCCCAAAAATGCATGGAAAATCCCTCGAACATCCAAAAACCTCAGGGTTTAAACAATATTAAGTGCCGAAAGGGCAATAGTGATTAACTAGTATAATCAAGTCCCCGATCCTAATTTCTCTGGTTGCGCAAGAGCAAGTATTTCTCTCGATACTTCACTTGGGTTTCTAATCGACCCACCCCAAACCGATTAGTGGCGACTCCATTTTAAAATTAATTTACAGGTTAAAAATTTAGACTATTAAAGTCGTGAATTGGTGGACTTGGGAGAGTCCGGGCATAACTAAATTCAGCCGAGCCATTAGCCTCCTTAGGCGCCCATACCCGATTACGAGTGCCGAAAAAAAAAGAGGTCGCGACACACTCTTAATCAGGCTTGTATATAAGAACAAGTGTTGTAATAGTACACATCGCTTGATAATGAGGTTTATATGCTCTTCATATACGTGTGATTTGCTTCCACCTATCATTTTAAAATTTTGAGTTGGAAACCTCATGAACAAATTTGCGATGCATTTTCATGAGACCTCTTCAATTAGATACCACTTATAAGTTGCATAGCATTGCAAATGTTATGTATAATCTCACTTAGTTACGCCACCGTTGCCATGAAGATGAGTCCCTGTAAATATAAAGTGCACATCGCTACTTCAAATTTTAAAAAATTAATAGAATAATTTGAAATGATTTCACATGCTTCTCCCTAAGCAAGTTTTATGTGAATAAATAATATTCGCAAAAACACAATGAGAGTCATAAGAATGTATAAATTTTCAGTCATATTTTATATTATCAGAGTAGATAATGAGCGAATCACTTTGTTATGAATAACTTTGAATCATTAAGCAATGAAAAACATGATCAATCTTTTTCATTTTCAATCAAGTTTTTAACTCTAATTAAGCAAATATTATATGCTTTGTCAGAAAATCCGATCCAGAAGTTTGAGATGATAGATGAACTCAATGAAAGTTTGAGATTTCGATGATAATACAAAGAATAATGTCTATTTCTCTTCAAACTGGAGATTTGCTCTACACAAAGAATATCCAGTTAGTTCATAATATTGCATAGTGGATAACATCTTGTTTTAAAACCCAATTGGAGCTTTTCGGGTCCGAGAAGTATACCGATGCCGCGGAGGAGCATTGGACGTGCATTCCCAGAGAACTTATTCGAACAATTGAATATTTTTGGGCTTTATTAAATGACAAGCTGAATTTTTAAGACTTCGTCACCAACCCAAAATTACAATCATTTGGATCTTATAATCGCTTCCACTAACTTTGATGTTCAACGTTGAAAAACTGGTAACATGGGCTTCAAACCGTCAATGTAGATAGATATTAGGAAGATCACTGTCGATGACGGCGCAATATAATTACTTCATTAAATATTCTTTCATGATTATTCGACAAGTGATAACGTACGGCAACGGAGAGCCCAAAATTCAAGCCTGTTGACCTTTAGTTGACCTTTATTCACACCATATGTGACCTTTTCAACATGATTTACATGTGCATCTCTCAATAATAATGTCACATATAATGGATTAATGACACATCCACAAGGGAAATTACCAACAAAATTCTAAATATATTGTATTTGTGCCAATTTAATCATTTGTATCAATTTAGTCCCTAACATATTCGTATTTTACTCAATTAAGTTCATCGAACCAATTTTGATTGAAAATTCTTAATGTAAATATCAATCGTCTTATATAATATGATTTGCGCTGACGTTTTCAATAATTTATTTGTTTATTTATTTAACTTTTTTATCTTTACTTTTACTTTTTTTTAGACTAAGGGTCAGCAAGGGTCGTCGCCCACAAATGAGAACTAGGATGCCCTTGCCTAATCTAGACATGCGATCTCGCCCCGGGCCTACAAGGGTGTCGTGACCCTTGCTAGATTTGGATAAGGGGTCATGCGCCTTTGCTTTGGTCGCGAGGGCATTGTGACCCTCGCCTAGGTCCACATTATCCATAGCAAGGCAAGGGCATCGGGTGAGGGATGCCATGGCCATAGCAAGAACTCAAAGCCCTTACCTAGTGGGCGATGACCATTGCTGGCCATCAATCCAAAAAAGAAAGAGCAAAGAAAAGAAAAAAGAAAAATCATTAAAAAATTATAAATAAATCAAAAAATTACTACAATATTATTAAAAATATTCACCTCAACACTGCTTATACTTGTGTGGGAGTCAATAATTTCTATGATTTCTAATTAAAATTAATTGGATGAACTCAATTGACAAAATGTAAAATGATTTAAGTTTAAATTGACATAATTGAATATTAAGACTGAATTGACTTAAGTATAATAGGTTTAAGAATTTTTTATAATTATGTTCACGTTCATATGCAAGTACAAGTGAACTTAGACTTGACAAAAAAAGAAATGAACTTAGACAAAGGAAACGCTTGGACAAAACTAAGTGCAAATAAAATAAAATAAAAGGTGAGAGAGAAAAGTGAAAAAATTGCGTGAAGAATTTGGCCTTTGACAGTTGGGATTCCGAATATCTCTGGAGATCCTCTGGAGATCCTCTGTCGTCCGTCAACATTATAACTCTAGTGGCAATCACAAGCCCATTTTGAAGTTTGACGGCTTAAGATTTCTTTTTTCATTTTAAGCTTTTTGTTTGATTGCCAAGAATGGTTATTATATTACCAAACCTCGTGCGATCCAGCTAGCACAAATAGTGAGAATGAAATGACTCTTCGTGCATTAATATTTATTTATTTATTTTGTCCCATTATCGGATTTATTTATGTTTAACACTTTTAGTAGGAAAGGAGTTGGGGAATTCCTACGCCTCCCCCCATTTCCAGGAGCCAACTAAACGTTACTTTTGTCAGAAGATTCTCATTGTCTTAATATTTTTCCTTGGAATGGGAGGTTGAGGCATGCGCCTTGATGCTCATCATTTGTCTCTTTGACTCATACGAGATATATAATTAGGGACTAGTACAGTGGACAAAGAAGAGTGGTGGGGGTCCTGAAGGGTTGGTGGTGGTTCTTGTACCTTTGACTTGACCTCTTTAATCACTGACCATGCGTGACATATAATACAATGTAAATTGATAGTACATGGATTCTTCATTTAATTGGTTAGAATTCTATAGATTCAAAGTACAACCCCCATCATACTTTTGCAATTTTATAGGATCTATTTAGATTCTGTTTAGATGATTTTCACTTTTTAATTTCATGAGTTCAACTAGTCATTGTTACATCAAACTCTTCAAACTTTTGCAACGTAAAATGACTATTAGAATTATTTGTCATTCTTTCTTTTGGTTTTCAAAATTTTGGAGGATTAGTAAAACCCAAGGTAGCACTTTCTTAAGTACATGCAAATAGACGCAAACAATAACTCTCTCTCTCTCTCTCTCTCTCTCTCTCTCTCTCTCTCTCTCACTAATGGTAATTAAAGAGCTAACTCTTATCTTCATTATATGGTAAAAGGACACTAATCTCATGGCAAATTGATGAGATCCAACTCATAAGGTAAGGGAAAATTAGGATTTGAGTTGGGGCTTTTTTGTGAGTAATAATGACCCTAAATATATAACATGTACATATAATGAACTAATCGATTTTCGGACAACACAAAATTTATTGATTTTTACTATTTAATTTATAAACATCATTGTCAATTTTACACTTCACAACCCATCTCGCATTTCAAAATAAATAGTAACCCACCTCATTTTTTGCATATTTCAAGTTTCATTTTTAACCTGCACATCATTTATTTGCCATTTATTTTTCTAGATTACCCATCCTAAATATCAGGTTTCATTTTTTTGGTGAAAATCAGGTGCAAAAGAGGGCGTCTTTCTAAATTGTGGAGATGTAAAATATAAGTTTTAAAATGCGATAAGAATATTTGTTGAAGGTTTTTTTTTTTTTTTTTTTTTTTTGGGCAATTGTCTCGTTTCTTTATCGCATGACAACAGGAAGTATTTAGGTTATTCGATTAAACCCCCCTCCCCAAATAAAAAAAAAAAAAAACGAAAAAGCAAAAAGTTCACTAGGATGGCCTATGATGTGACAGCTCAAGTTCAGACTAATCATTATATAGTCAAATGGGATGTCGTTTTCTATGACTTGTTGAATCTCGGGTCTCATGACCCACCACCATCACAAAAGTTCCCCATTACTGGCGGCTTAAACATGTAACTTTCTTGCTTAATCTGGCGCGTGCGCACTAGACCGTTTTGCAGAGTTTTTTTAAGTTGAGTGCATTTTGTCCATATTTATGATAATATTGTTCACAATCAACAAAAAATGTCAGGCTCTAATTACACTTTTTAAATTTTTTAAAAGTTGATTACATTTCGTAACAAATTTTAGAATTTAATTGCATTTTAAAAAAAAATTAAGATTCAATTACACTATTGTGATAAGTTTTAAGACTTGCAATGCATTTATTTCTATTTTATTTTTGTTTTTTAACATTTCATGAATTATAGTTTTGCTGGATTAACTTCAAGGCTTCAATTAAATTAGCATAAAGTGCGAAGCTTCATGTTTCTAAGTTGAGTTTGTCCACGTTAGTTAGGGGTAAAGATGGTATTGATGCTATCACTATTGCAAACACCCACGTTGGTGCTAGAGCTTTTTGAACAAGTGCAATAACTTTCAAGAAGCGATCACTTAAGTGATTTCAATGTATTGCACTTGCATAATTTCTTACTTCATAGAGTTTCAAAATTGCGTTACATTTCACATACAAGTGTTTGAGACATTTGGGGCATACTTATTCCCGTAGCAAGAGCACCAAACTTTATATACACAAGGAGATCAAATTTTTAAACTTGCCCCTATCATATGATATAATTGCATTGGGAACCTTTCGTAATAGTGCAATATGAAGATCTCCCTATGGGCAAGTTGCCGTTTGACACAAAAGCAATTTTTGGACACATAAGGACTTTATAACAATTTAAAAAAAAAACAAAGTGTAACTTAATTGCACCAATTCAAATATATAAGACCTCGTTCAATTTGTACACATGATGTAGAACTATAAATCAAACACTTTCCCGTGCCGCATGCAATGGTAAGCCATTTGTTGCGTATGAAATGAACTATAATTGATCATTAACTTTGAGTCTTGTATGCCCCATCAGATATATAATGAAGATCTACAATATGCCAAAGAGCCAAGGGCACTTTTTAAAGCAGTTGACACTGACCATCCAAATTGAAAATGTGAACCCCATTCATTTAATTTAGTAAATCAATCAGTGAGGATGATCGTGCTTTCATCGTTATAAATAGCCATACAATGATAAGTCCATTAACATCACCTCACTGAAATCAAAACTGTCCATACTCCATACAAAACCAAAACAAACTAGGACCTATCTCAATTTCATCATCTCTATCCTTAATAAAGCCAAACTAGTCCCGACCAATCTTTCGGTCTGCTGCTTCATCTTCTTCATTACCTCCCTTTATTAAATTTTCTTGTTTATTAGATATGGCAATGTTGCCCCAAGCCATAGGAAAATGTACTTTGATCATCTTTGCACTGATGATCTTCCATGAAATTGTCTTCATTTATGGAAGGCCAATGAAGCCTGCCATAGCTCACAACGCCAATTCCCTTAAAGAAAACTATCCAATCACTTCAGTGAAGCTCAGAAGCAGAAAACGTCACGCACGGCAAAAGATTGCGGAGAAAGGAGCAGTACTGTCACCAAACACACTGGAGCAAAGTTTTGGACTTGACCATCTGGGAACAGTTCATGTGGATGATTTTCGTCTGGCAATACCAGGAAACAGCCCAAGGGTTGGCCAATATTTTCCTCAAGAAAAACATGCTGAATCGAAAGAGATGGATGGAGGTGATAGGCATGCTGTTGCCGTGTCGAGAAATGACTTCCAGTCCACAGAACCCGGTCACAGCCCTGGTGTTGGCCATGCTTTCAATTACAATGGTGCTGCAGAACCGAATTCATAGCGATTTGTTGTTCATATATGTAAAGGGTTGTCCTCCAAATTGGCGTATAGTTTGCACAGTTGTGTGGTCTCTGCTGTTTCTCGGTCATGCAGATATTGCAACCTCTCTTTCTCTCTCTCTCTCTCTCTCTCTCTCTCTCTCTCGTATGCGAGTTCATGTCAGCTTATCGCACTCTCAAATACGCACACTCTCTCAGGTGTTCGCACAAAAGCACACCTCGTAACATGCATTACACACGCAAATATTAAGAATCATAGTGAAATCTAAATGGAATGGATTTCTAAAAAATGGATCGGAATACTCTTAATATTTTGATTTAGTGTAAACCTTGAGAATATGACTATCTTCTTGGAAGATGGATGATGGTATGTACAGTATGAGTTACAGCAAATACTAATTAGAACAATATTTCTCCATATTATATCTGATCTTCATGTAGAAGTCATATTTCATTGAGAAATAATCTTTGCAAGAATTTTTACGCACATAAGCGTAGTTCGTGGACAATAATATTGAGCCTTGTTTATGTCCATCCTAGGTGGGAAGAAGTTTCCTCCAACTAATCTTCTTTTTGATTGATTAATACATGCCATCACCCAGATTTAAATCTTTGTCAAGTTTGAATGTGAGTGATGTTCATAATTTGAAACTTGCCAACTAGAGATATTTTTTGAAGAAACGAGGAAAATATAGACTAACGATATATGCATAGACACATCAGAAACACAGTCATATTTTATTCAATTCCTAATTGAACCCAAAACTTCCTCTAACCACTCTTTTGTGCAAGTATGCACGTTACTCACATTAGTATTTAGTTAAGTTTGCTTAAGGATGGTTTTGATAACTACCCACTAATAAAAGGTATGATTGGAGGAAATTTTCTTTAAGCAGGTAAACATAACGTTAGAAAGTACATACAACTCCACGAGAGACTCCAAGTAGCAGTGAAAATTCTTAGTAATGTTCCCCGTTCGAGGCCTAAAAACATTGGGTCTTGCTCTCAGCTCGCAAGGATGCAACTCTCAAAAGAGCATGTGACGGCTCTCGGGCGATTCCAAGAGGTGAAGAATCAAGACAACGTTTGAATTGTTTTTTTTTTTTTTTTGTGACCCAGGAATTCCTGAAAGTCGACAACCGGCGGGAAGAACCTGGGGCTGACGCAAGTTGGCCACCACACTCACGCCAGTGGTTAAGTCACCCTGCGACGCACTGATGATTCGAACCCCTCCCCTTCACGAGGGAGAGAGGGCCCAAAGCCAGCAACACCACCCAAGTGGGTGGTGACAACGTTTGAATTGTTAATGGCCGCAAAAATTGAAAATAAGAAGCTAATAACATGGAAAAAGCTGCCTATTATTGATATTATCTTTTGGGCGGCAACAATAAGTAGTTGGAAAGCTGACACTCCATCCTTATTTAATGGTTTGTAATCTTAAAATTTCTTGTGGGGGAGAGAGACATAAGAATTACAAGCAAGCATTTTGTAAAAAAGTTTGCTAGATCAAATCAATCATGTTTTGTGAATATGTGAGAATCGCAATGAATCTGTCCAAAAAACACCAATGTGATCGGTTCTGTCCATTGTATTACCCATAAACTAAGTTCATATTATATTTGCTCGAAGAAGCAGAAGAAAAGGAGCCGAGACAGCACTTTGAAGAACGTGAGTGCACGGTGGGCTCAAGCAAGTTTTGAGGGGCAGCGATTTGTCATTTTGCATGTCGTTCTCGTAAATAGTACAATTTGTCCATGACGATTCGTTGGGTTTTGATGATTTAAGGAGAAAGAGAGAAGGACATTTTGAAAAGGGTTCAAGCACATTTTCTATTGGCATGAATTCTTCACACCTCGTCGGAGAATCGCCAAAGAGTTGTTTCCCTTGTGTTCTGTACCATGATCATAAAGACCATACACAAGTCTAGGTTCTTTCTTCCCAGTTTTAAATTTGATATCAGAACGCAGCTACTGAATATTGGATCTTCCTCTGATAGTTGGGGTTTCGAAATTGTATAAATGACTACCCAACATACATATTAAGTTGTTCTTCAAATTTCTTCTAATAATGTATCGGTTGAAATTAATGATAAACGCCTAATACGTTAAAGAGCTGCAATATAGAGGGTAGTCAGGTAAGCAACTCAATTAATGGGGAACATCTGGATTGTCAACAAAATCACATTCATTGAAAGATTCCCACTTACTGCATCGCATTTTCTACGAGACTTATGATTCATCTTAAAGTTTTGAGACTAAATGTTGAAGAACAAAAGCCATAAGGTAGTTTGTTAGTCCAACTATGAATGTTGTATCTAAATTACATTTTCACATCTAAAGAAGCAAAGTCGGGATGTGTATGTTTACTAAAGGAGTACATGGACGGCTAGGAAAACTGTTGAAAGTTAAGTTAGTGAAGACTTAACCCTAAATACATATAAGATAGTCTGGTCAGGAGTTTGAATTTTCACTAAAAAAAACTCTCAATGAAAATTTTTTGAAGGCCTCATGCTCTCATAAATTGTCGGGTGCTTCAAAAGGTCCTAATATCCTTTTCAAAAAATGGTCATGCTTTCTTCCACTGACGATTTGAAGGAACTTTCTTTGACCATACATCTAATTGTGATTTGTAAACTATTACTGTCACCCGTCTTTAAATTTAATTAAGTACGAATGTGGGTGACATTCATATTTATCCAATCAGAAGAATAGTTTTTCTGATTCAGGATGAAGGAAAATATGACCTTATAAAAATAAAGCGATGCTATGGCTTGGTTAGGTTATGTAATCTGCGTGACTTTGCAGTTTTTAATTTGACCGTTTCATTATTTTATTGAACTTATTGATTCTCGTACTAATCAGGTAGAATTGATCAGATTCTATAAAAAATCACGCAAGTTGATGCTCTCAAGGAATCTTTCCAGCTGCATACTCTCTCTCTCTTCCCGCCTTGGCCCAAAACAAGGTTCTCTTTGCCTTCGGCTTTCTTCTTCTAGCCTTCTCTCTAAAACTCCAGTCCACTCAAGTTAGGCAGTTAAGCTAACCATGCAAAACCAAAGGCCATTCCTAAACAAGCTTCCAAATGTGCATAAACTCCTAAAAAAGGAAACAAGGAAAACCATAGCCGAGCAGAGCAAAAAGTAGCATGGTGAAATTTTAAACAAAGCGTTCTACCAAAATAAATAAATAAATGAATAAACAAAGCCACAAACACTGATGTGTCTACCACTCCGGCACCGCAACTGCCAAGTGCGGGTTTGGCCATTCACTTAGGGTCGAGCAAGCCCAGATAACTTTTCTCGCAGAAAATAGAAAAACAAAAGAAAAAACAAAGAGGAAAAAAGAAAATTAGTGAGAGAGAGAGAGAGAGAGACAGAGACAGAGACAGAGAGAGAGAGAGAGAGAAAGGTAGGTCCATTATTTCTTTTAATTTTTTAGCTCTAGTGCAGAGTCAGTCACAAAAAACACTAATTCGGACAATATTTCTCCATTATGTATCTTATCTTCCAATAGATCATTCCAAATAAAGTACAGATACGGGAAATCCAATAATTATTACTAATTATATCTTTTCTAAAAATCCAAATGGCCAAATATGCACACACATTAAATTAACATTTCTCTGATAAATAACCTTTGCAAGAATCCATACGAGCATGAGCATTGCATGTGGACGATAAAATTGGACTATGTTTCTTTCTATCCCCAGAAACTAGTTGGAGGGAGTTGGATTCATCCAACTATTTCCGTTTGGTGGATTACATACATGACATCACCCATATTTAAATCTTAGTTAAGTTTGCATGTGAACAATGTTCATAATTTGTAACTTATTGACCAGAGATGTAATCGGAAGAAAGGAGGAAAAAATATAACCCACGGATATCTGCAGGCACTCTAGAAACAGGGCCAAGTTTTTATCGATTCGTATTTAGAGGAAACTTCCTCTTGACTCTTCTGTATTGATGGTTTACAAATACGCACACCATCTGAATTTATATCTAGGTGAGTTTGCTTATGGGAACTTTGGATAGCTTATAACCAATAAGTAAAAGATATAAATGTAGCATATTTCTCCAATCGTAAGCAGAAGAAAATATAACCCGGATAAATATAAAGTTAGAAAAAACATAAACTCCTCAAGAGACTCCAACTAGTAGTGAATATTCTTAGTAATGTTCCACGTTCAAGGCCTAGGCTCTTCTCTCAGAAGATCATGCGTTCCAATGGGTCAAGATACCGTTTCAATTGTTTAAAGCCACAAAAACTAAAAATAATAAGCTAACAAGGTTAAAGCTGCCTAAGATCCTAAAGCCAGGTAGTTCAGTCACACTCACTTTCTTAGTTATTATTCTTATTATTTAAGTAGTTGGAAAGCTGATACCTGTACCTATTTAATGGTTTGTAATGTTAAGGGTTAGGGTTTTGCAAGGGAGAGAGATATGTAAGTACACGCAAGTATTGTTGGTAATTTATTTGTAAAACAAATTAAGTGTTGCCTTCTCCCACATCAAAACGATGTGAGTACACACATGAATGAGGTTTGACACAAATCAACGATCATTATTTTTTAATTATTAAAATTCAAATTTAAAATTATATGATAACCATAATGGCTTATTAAAACGGTATGACTGTTCTTAATAGATTAATTATTATTTTTCAATTATTTAATTTCAATTTTAAAAAAATTGCCTAATGATTATTAGGTGCTCTTAAACCTTTGGAATGTTGTGTCTTATTGGAACGTAACTTGTTTTTTTTTTTTGAAATGTTGTATCTGTTCAAATATGTTTATTTAATATTTTTGCTCAATACTTTCAACTTTCAATTTCGTTTTCTTTCTAAAGATATACAGCTATAATTTTCAATTAGTTCTTTTTTAGAAATCTTATAGAAATACTAGAATTGATATCTGGTATTCTCAATGAGACTATATTGTATCTTGGAGAATTTTTCCTAGTAACCATTAACAACGTTGTTGAACAAATAATTACTTAATGAAAGTGTTTCACACATCAAAGTCTCATTTCATTGCTCTTCTCGATTGATTTATTTTTTCCTCAACAAGTAAATTAATTCTGTTAGATTAAATCAATCACCTTTCAAGAATACAAGAGATCTACGTTAGATATGACTAAAAGATATCAATAAAACATTGTAATTAATTCTGTTGATCGTATTATTTATAAGTGTATTTAATACTTTGTTGAAGAAGCAAAAGAAAAGGAACGGAGACAACACTTTGAAGAACGTGTGTGCATCGGGGGCTCAAGCAAAAGCGTGGAGTCGCAGTATTTTGTTTTCCACATGCAACCGAAAACTCGCACTCCAATGTTGCCTAAAACATTTTTCTAATTACCGCATGCTTTCGTTGTCGTAAACAGTGCAGAGTATCGATAATCGTGCCTTAAGCTTTGATGATTGAAGAGAGAGATCGAAAGCAGTTGAACCAAAACAATGCCATTCTCTGTCGGCATGAAACTTCGCATCTCATCGGAGTATCACAAAAGAGTTATTCCCCTTAGGATCCCAACACACACACACACACAATATATATATATATATATATATATATATATATATAGGTATGTCATCAAATTTCGTCTAATGCATAAGTTGAAAGGAGTGATAAACACCTAGTACATGAGCGTGATACCATATGGAGGGCAGTCAAATAAGCCATGCAGTTAATCGGGAACATTTGGATTGTTATTGGAATCACTTTCATTGAAAATTTCTTCATTATCAAACTATGACTTTCCACAAGACTTACGACTCATCTAAAAGTTTTGAGACTTATGGATACAGGAATGGTTAGAGCATACCTTACCACAAAAAAAAAAAAAAAAAAAAAAATGGTTAGAGCATATATTTACCTTCCCATTCACGAAAAATGAATTTGACTAAATCGTAGGGAAATAAGTTGATTATATATAAGTGGGAAGAAGGTGGAGAAAGTAAGTAAGAATCAAATGAGTTAGAGAATTTCATGGACCTGAATGAAGTAATCTTTATATGAAAAATGGCGCAAATTAGAAAAGTGCAATTGAAAGCTCTTCAGCTGCGTCATCTGACTTATGTTCTTCATGCAGTAGTCTGCGAGTCGATTGTCGAAGCTGCTAGTCATAAAACCAGATGGGAGCAACTTAAACCTTGAAAATGGGTTACCATTTAAATAACCCCACATAAACATTTCATGCTGATATTTACAGTTGGGATTCCAAAAGTACATAGAATTCGGACAAAACTAAGTGCAAATTAAAAAAGAAAAGGTGAGAGAGAAAAATGAATTGTATAAAGAAATTTGGCTTTTGACGGTTGGGATTCTAAAAGTATCTTTGGAGATCCTTGGTCCTATGTGACAATTTGATTTAGTCGCACTCATAAGCCTTTTTGAAGTTTGACGGCTTAAAATTTTTTTTGTTTGATTGCCGATAATGGTTATTACCTTAACGAAACTCGTGCACTCCAGCTAGCACAAGCTGGAAGAATCAAATGTCCCTGCACTGATATTTATTAGTCTATTTATTTTGTCTCATTTCGGATTTATCTATGTTTAACACTTTCAGTGGGAAGGACGTCGGGGGACATTTGACTCCCCCACTTGAGGAGCCAACCAAATATTAGTTTTGTAAGAAGATTCTCATTACTTTAATTTCTTATTGTGAACTTCTTTTATATTGGTAAAAAAGTAGTAACTTTTTCTATTTGGAGGTTGTAGAAAATATTAAATAGAGTTGGGATTCTGACGTGTCAAAATTCTTCTCCATTCATTGGAAGACGCATGTCTCGTGCGCCCCACTGCGCTAGAAGCTTTCTCGGTCTCTTTATTTCAATTTCAAGTGGAGAGACTCTCTCTCTCTCCCCTTCGTGTTTCTCTCTACAAAACAGTACCTAGATGGAGGCGGCGGCGGTGGCGGAGGCATGGTTCATCGGGAGCTAGAGAAGGCGAGATAGAGCGACCCAAGAAAGAGACAGAGTGAACACATGGGGGCATTTGGCATGATTTTGTTGGACGGTGGAGGTAATGCACAAGGCGGATGTGGAGGTGGCGGTGCGGTTTGTCACACGGTGGGCTCCATCATGTCAGCCAAGCTCGACCTTAACAACGGAGGACTAGGATGATGGTGAGGTGATGGTGGGACGCAATTTGCAGGATGAAGTTGACAGTGAGTGTAAGTTGAGGCGAGGCGTTGTCGTCCTTGGTAGAGTGAGAGGAGGAAGGATAAGAAAAAGAGAAGGAACCCAAAAAAAGAAAAAAAAAAAGAAAAAAAGAAGAGTAAAAGAGAGAGATGATGCAATGATTTCTAACAAGTGGACCCAAAAATGACACATGCCCACTTGAGCACTTAATATTTTATTGGGATGCTGAGACACTTGAAGTTCATCGTTTGTCTCTTTGACTTATACGAGATACATAATTAGGGACTAGTACAGAGGACAAAGAAGATTGGTTGGGGGTCCCCGGAGGGTTGGTGGCTCTCGTATTTTTGACTTGGGCCTCTTTTATCCCTGACCATGTGTGACATATAAAAGAATGCAAAGTGACAGTCCGTGAATTTGTATTTATTAATTGGTTAGAGTTCTATAGAGTCAAAGTACAACTCATGTGATACTTTAGTAATTTAATAATATCTATTTAGAATGATTTACTTTCTAATCTCATGGCTTTCACTAATTAAATATCATTTAACATGACACTCTCTAGCCCTCTCAAACATAGATATTGACAGATAGAATTATTTATCATTTTTTAAAATCTCAAAATTTTGGAGGAAAAGTAAAACACATGATAGAGTACTTTCTTCAAGTACCTGCAAATAGACACAAATGATAAGGGTGTGTTTGATAACCATTCTATTCTTGAGAATAATTTCTACGCAGAAATGTTTTTTTTTTTTTTTTTTTTTGATTCTATTCCCTGAATAAGTTTCTAAGTATTTGAAAGTATTTGGTAACTGTCTAAAATTCATATTCTCGAAATAGAAATGTGTTTAGTATGATTTTTAATTTTTTTTTGTATCGTAGAATTTCTTTAATTTTTTTAATAATTTTATTACATTGTTTTTCTCTTCTTTTTTCTTTTTCCTTCTCTTTTTCTTCCTCTAGCTTGTCGACAACCATGGTGATGGCTGGTGACCAGCTAGACGAGAGCTAGCAAGGTCAACCCTCGCTGAGAGCTAGTGATTGGCTAGAGGAAGAAAAAGAGGAAGAGAAACAAAAGAAAAGAAAAAGAAAAGAAAAAAGAAAAAAAGAAGAAAAAGAAAATAGTTTAGGCTTGATTATGAAATTGTTCCGAAACAAATGAGTAACTTTTTTTGACTTCTTGAGTTTGTTTCAAATATATTCTTGGGATCAAAGATATTATCAAATGGATTTCGGTTCTTTTTTTTTTATTCCAAGTAATAAAATCATAAAATCAGATAGTGTTTGGCATGTTATCAAACACACCCTAAGTGATTACTTGTTCAACTTCGATATGGTAAAGTAGTAGGAATTCTCGATTGAGTTTAATATGTCCTACTCTCCTTTCACATGTTTGTGAGTTCTCTTCTTTATTCGCGTTGGCTATCCATAGCTCCTTCACTCACATGTATTGTTTGCTCGCTTAATGACTTTATCATCTTATTAGTATTCACATGAGAGGGAATATTAAGTTTCAAGTATGAGCTAAAAGTTTCCTTAAAATTATTAAATTTTTAGAATTCTTAGTTGCATGGGCACTTGACTTTTAATGCAAGTAATGTTAAGACTTATACAAATTTGTTGAACAATCTTGCAGACTATGAATGAATACTTCTTATAAATGTGATCTATAATAAAAATATTTGGCATGTTTATATTCTCAATAACTTTATTCAAACGTTGTATTCATCTATTAACAATATTTATGGTTATTATCTTGAAGAATTTCCCCATTCATAGGGAAAATTTTCCAAAAAGTTCTAAAATTATTATATTTTTATTAATTCAGTCATAAACCTTTTAATTTTGCTAATTAAGTTCTAAAACTTTTCACTTTTTGTCAACTAAGTTCATCTGATCAATTTTGGTAAGAAATCGATGATGTGAATGTTGACTGTTCTATGTGGCATGGTTGGCGTTGACTTGGATAAAGTTTGATAATATTGTAATATCTTTTGAATTTTAGTATTTTTTTTTTTTTTTTCCTTTTTTTTTTCCTATTTCATTTTTCTCTCTGCTGGTCACTGCTAGACCTTGTCAATGATTGTCAAAGGTTACTAGCCTCAAGCAAGGCTTGCATGGGCGACCCTTTCATTGCTTAGGGTGACCCTCACATGAGGCCAAAGACTTTAGTTGGCCATCGATGAGGTTTGGTAGTGGCCAATGGAGGAAAAAAAGGAAGAAAGAAGAGAAAAGAAAAAAGAAAGAAAAATAAAAAATTTAAAAATTATTAAAATATTATTTGAAATTGTCCATGTTAATGCCGTCGACCGTTGCCGGAGTCCATGTTATGATTTTCAGCCAAAATTAATCATATGGACTCAATTGCCAAAAAGTAAAAAAAAAAAATGTTTAGAATTTAACTAGCAAAATTAAAAGATCTAGAACCGAATTGGCAAAAATACAATAGATTTAGGAATTCTTAGATAATTTCCTCATTTCAAGCGATTACAATGTTAAAAATGTTGAATAGGCGCTCAATTTAAGAATCTATCTCATTACAAAATAAAGTAGTTGATATTTGTCAATGATTTTCAACAAATAAAATGGAAGCTAGTGCACCACAAAGAAAACAAATTGTCGATAGTAATACGTGGCATGTCAAATGAGGATATTCATGATTTTCTAAATTTCCAAGATGTCCTTAGTAGTCGCTACTCTCTCTCTCTCTCTCTCTGTACACCTTTCCGTGAGTATGTAGGGGGAGCTTGCATTGCGTCGAGCTCTGTCTCAATGACGATAATTAAAGAGATGCTACCTCTGACCTTCGTTATATGGTTAAAGGATACTAATCTCATTGCAAATTGATGAGGTCCAAATCATAAGGTAGGGGAAATTAAAGGTTTGAGTTAGGGGTTCTTAGTAAATTGTAATGGCTCTACGCATGTGACCTGTATATATGATAGACCAATCGATTTTCAGACAACAGAAAGTTTATGGAATTTTAATTGTTTAAACAATGACATCATCTTCAATTTTAGGCTTAACATTCTCACATTTCAAAATAAACAACTACCAATCTCATTTTCTGCATTAGATTTTAATACTAGATTTCATTTTTGAGTGTAGAAATCGGATGCGCATGAGGGCACTCTTTCTAATGGTGGGAGATGCAAAATATAAATTTCGAAATTTGACAAGGATATTTGATAACAAAATTGAAGATGAATTTTGCAATTATCTCATTTCTTTCTCACATGTGAGCAAGAAAGGACATTCAATTAGCCACCTAAAAAAAAAAAAAAAAATCCTAGGATGGCTTATGATGTGACAGCTCCATGGCATTAGGTTCAACCAATCCTTACAGTCAAATTAATTACCTCCTTTTCCTCTTACGTGGGAATGAAAT
Source organism: Eucalyptus grandis (assembly GCF_016545825.1). Taxonomy (NCBI): domain Eukaryota; kingdom Viridiplantae; phylum Streptophyta; class Magnoliopsida; order Myrtales; family Myrtaceae; genus Eucalyptus; species Eucalyptus grandis. The sequence goes on from NC_052620.1 coordinate 22,244,395, forward strand.
TTCCTCTCGCCTATGTTAGAGTTTCCTCTCGTGATATGCTCGAGCTCTTCCTCCTCTGTAATTTCTTCTTTCCTTTAGTGCTCAATCTGCACTTCCTGTTTGACTTGATCCCGTCCTTCTAATCTCCATCGCTCTCCAGCCGATACCTCCTTTTCCTTTCAGTAATCCTTCCTATCCCTCGAATTGGCTTGCATGTGAAGTTTTCAGGGTCAACTGAATCATCGAGGCCTTCTTTCTCCCTATCACGAGTTTTTCCCATCTCCTTATGGCTTTAGTTCATCTTCTATGGGTTGAATTTGCCTGTATAGCGCTGTCGGTCTTCAATCCTGGACATGCAACACCTGGGTCTTAATTCTGCATAGGGTTTTGAGCATTTGTAAGTTTTTATGGCAACAGAAGAGAACGACAGCTCCTCGCGCATTGCTGCACTGTGTCAAAGACTGGGACGACTATGCTCAGAACAAGAATTGGAAGTTTGGGATGATGTACCATCCACGGACAAGCTGAAAGAGTGTCGCCTCATCCTGGTGGGTAATATTTTTACCAATCCTGCTGTCAATCTTCCTGCTTTCCAAATTGCAATGAAGAAAGTGTGGCGTTTAGACCAGGTTGATATTTCCCTTTGTGATGGTGGCCTGTATATAGTCAAATTTCAGTCAGAAATGGAAAAACAGAGAGTACTTGCTGGGAGTCCGTGGCTGTTCTCAGGACATTTGTTTCATTTCCAACCATGGCAACCTAATACGCCATTACCTTTGGAGTGGAACATAGAACACATCCTGCGTAAGGCAGTTAAGCAAGTAGGTCGGGTAATTGAAGTCAAACCAAATACTTCTGGGAGGGTCCGGATAGAACTTGATTTGAAAGAACCTTTAAGGACGGGGAAGCTAATTCGTATCGAAGGGAAGACATTATGGTTAGATTTTCGCTATGAGCGACTCTCACATTTCTGCTATTCGTGCAGGAAGCTAGGACACTATGCGACAGCTTGTAAAGACTATCCTTATGAAGAAGATAAACATGATGGTTTATCGAAACTGGCCTATGGTCATTGGTTGCGCACGGAGGTTCGACAACATAGCCCGTATTGGGACACGTTCTATAATCCACAGGAACCTATGGAGCAGATGGATGAAGCTGTACCTGAAACTCCCCCTGCCATGCAATTGCCAATCCTAGCCTTGCCTCCCATTGTGCCAGATTCAGCAGCTCCCGCAACGACCCTTGTCATCCCCTCAAGATCCTCCTCTATGATGGAAATAGTCAATCCAGCTCCAAGGACTACTGACCTGGTACCTGCAATGGCAAAATTGAAGAGTGTTCAGACTCCTTCCCTGGAGATTCCTAAGCAAAAAAAAAAACCAAAAACTTTGAAAACGAATAATGCTACGGGATCAGGCAAAAAACAAAAGAGATACTCCCTGTATGAGACTAGAGCTGGCTACTCATTAGATTTGGATGAGACTCAACTCATGGACACCCTTGTTTATGCTGCAAATGAGATAGCACATTGAGCATTGGCGGCTGGCCCCAAACAGCCACCGCATCTCAAATGAAACTCCTAAGTTGGAACTGTGAGGGGTTAGGCAACCCCCTAATAGTTCAAGCCCTAAAGGCCGTTTTGGCCAAAGAAAAGCCCGAAATAGTTTTCTTAATGGAAACTAAGAATGTAGCGTCAATTTTAAGTAGATTACAGCGTCGGTTTCATTTTCCACACTCCTTGATAAGGGATCCAGTCAGCCTGGCTGGTGGTCTAGCTGTTTTTTGGACTAAGCTTTATGATTTAACTATTTTGAAATCAGCGGAGAATTATTTTGATCTGCTTTGCTATGATATATCTACAACTACTTCTATGTACATCACCTGTTTGCATGCTCCTTCTACTTATCAGGCTAGACAAGAGCTTTGGGATAGAATCAGGGATATCAGTGCTGTAAATACCTTTCCTTGGGTGTGCGTGGGGGACTTTAATGAGATCCTCTACCCCTGGGAAAAAGTGGGCAAGAGACCAGCTATATACTCTCGCCTAGCATCCTTTCGAGCAGTGATTAGTGCTTGCTCTTTACTAGAGTTGGAAAGCAAAGGGTGCGAATTTACCTAGTCTAATAACATAATAGGGGCTGACCTGGTAAAGGAGAGATTGGATCGAGTCTTTTGCTCTTTGGAATGACGATTGTTGTATCCTACTGCAGAAGTGCTAGCCCTTCTTGCTTTAGGTTTGGATCACTGCCCTCTTTTGCTACACACATCTTCAAGGCCTATCAAGCGAAAGAAGACTTTTACTTATGAAGCTTTCTGGAATCAAGATCAACAATGCAAAGAAGTAATTCAAAATTCGTGGAATATATCCAGTGCAGACAAAGCCACTATGGTATCAAAATTGCATGCAGTTTCTCACGAATTAGCAAGCTGGAGTAAATCAAAGTTCAGTAACGGCCATCTTCGGATACTTCATTTACAACACCAGCTACAGACTATCATGAACAGAAAATACTATCAGAGTAATGATAAAGAGCTGGCCCATTCAATCCGAGAAGAAATTCAAAAAATCTGGCATCAAGAGGAGCAGTTCTGGGCTATGCGTTCTCGCATCAACTGGCTGCGGTGGGGGGATAAAAATTCAAAATTTTTCCATGCCAGTACTGTACAACGAAGACAAAGAAACATAATATGTATGTTAAAATATGAACTCCAGAACTCGATAAGGGAGCCAGGACAATTAAAGGAGATGACGTTGGGTTTCTTTTCCAATTTATATCAGTTAGTAGGCTATCGCGACTTTGGCCCCTTTTTAAAACAATACCCTGAAGTTGTAACTACAGACATAAATGATAATCTGCTGAGAATAGTAATGCAAGAGGAGGTATACCAGGCTACTTTTCAGCTGGGTGCTTCAAAGGCTCTAGGGCCCGATGGCCTTAATGGCCTCTTCTTTCAATAGCACTAGGAAATTATCAAAGCAGATGTCATCAAAACAGTTCGAGACTTCTTCACTTCAGGTATAATGCCTCGTTCTCTGAACAGAACGATAATTGCGTTGGTTCCTAAGGTTCATCATCCAGAAAGCATTGATCAGTACAGACCAATAGGTCTTTATAATTTCGCTTATAAAATCATCTCCAAAGTTATGACCAATAGACTTAAACCTTGGCTTCCTAACTTGATATCCAAAGAACAGGCAGCATTTGTTAAGGACAGGAATATACAAGACAACATAATGGTGGTCCAAGAAGTGCTTCATCAGTTTAAAGTGCGAAAGAGCAAGAAAAAGTTCAATCTTCTTTTAAAAACTGATATGCAAAAAGCATATGACAGGGTCAAATGGGATTTCCTCCAAGCCTACATGCTGCAGCTGGGTTTCAATGACAGATGGGTAAAGTTGGTAATGGCTTGCATTACAACGACCTCCCTAAGTGTTCGTTTCAATGGAGAACAACTTACTTATTTCCAACCATCTCAAGGACTTAGACAAGGTGACCCCCTATCTCCATATATATTTATTTTACTAGCAAATGCGCTCTCAATTCTCATTACTCAAACTGTGGAAATGGGTCATTTACAAGGAATTAAGTTCAATAGAGCCTGCCCCACTTTATCACATCTATTCTTTGCTGATGACTTTGTTTTCTTCCTAAAAGCAACAGTCTTTGAATGCCAAAATCTTGCAAATATTCTCAACCAGTATTGTTTAGCTACGGGTCAGATTATAAATAGGAATAAGTCTGGTTTGTATTTCAGCAAAAACTACCCGTTGTCTTTACAACAAAATTTAGCAAGTGAATTCAGAATGCCTGTGATGAATCGTTATGGGAAGTACCTGGGAATCCCTTCAGACTGGGGGCGATCGAAACAGGAGATGTTTTCCTGGATTTTGGCCAAAGTAAATGCCAAATTAGATGGCTGGAAGGAACGATTGTTATTGAAGAGTGGAAAGGAAATCCTTTTAAAATCAGTTATACAGGCATTACCTCAATATGCCATGTCAATCTTCAAGCTTCCCCTGTCATTATGCAGATTAATAGAAAAGAAGATATCAGGGTTTTGGTGGAGCAATAAAAATGGCAATACAGGAATTCATTGGCGAAATTGGACATCTTTAAAACTCTCAAAAGACTTTAGAGGAATGGGATTCAGAGACCTTGTCAGTTTCAACAAAGCAATGCTTGGTAAGCAAGCCTAGCGTCTGTTTCAACAACCTAACGCTCTATGGAGTCAGCTTTTCAAGGGATTGTATTTCAGGAATTCATCATTTCAGTGTGCACAAGCAGGAAATCGTCCTTCATGGGGTTGGCAGAGTATTTTAAAAGGAGGAGAAACCATTCTTCCACGACTTTGATGGTTAGTTGGGGATGGCTCCCAAATTAATATAAGAGAAGACAATTGGCTACCTATGGGTAAATTAAGAGGCACAGCTGCTCAAGGTGAACCGGTTTTAATGGTTGATCTCATTTGATAACTCTCATAACACGTGGAATTCAACTCTTATCTCCAATCTATTTGACTCTCAGGTCAGTGAAGAGATTTTAAAACTTCCTATTAACCCTTTACTTCTTACTAACCAACTGGTATGGACTGCTAACTCCTCTGGAGTTTATTCAGTAAAAAGCAGTTACCATCTTTTGTCTTCACACCTAAATACCCAACTCAGTGTGGCTTCAACTTCTTATCAGAACCCCATTAAGTTATGGCGAAAGATTTGGCATATGAAAGCTGCTCCTAAAATTTGAGTGTTTATGTGGTTAGCTTGTCAAAATGCCCTTGCTACTAAAGCAAACCTTTTTCACAAACATATCTCACCCATTCCTGTCTGCAGCCTATGCAATCAAAACATGCCAGAGACTGTAGAACATCTATTTTTCTTTTGCACGTGGACTAGAGAGATATGGATCATCCTCATATCAGGGTTCAGATCTTACCTACTTCAGTGCAGCGTTTTGATGCTTGGGTCGCAGCCAGAGCCACTGATTCAAAGGCCTTCCCTGAATTTGAGGTGCTCGCCAATTTGTTGTGGCAGGTTTGGCGTTAGCGAAACAATTTCATCTTCAGAAACCAGAGTCCAGACCCCATCCAAGCAGTGGAGGATACCCTTGCACAGAGCCGGATCTATAAGGTTGTCGACCCAACTCCTCATCGCTTTCCAATCTCATCCCTTAGCCCAGATCAACGATGGAAACCTCCTGACAAAGGCAGTTTAAAATGCAATATCGATGGTACTTTTCAGTCAGAGGGTTTGGAAGGATCAATGGCTTGTATTTGCAGAAATTACAAAGGAATTCTCACTGATGTTTTTACTTGAAGCTTTTTAGCTCAATCGGCTTTCCAGGCGGAGCTTTATGCTCTGATTTTGTCGATTAAACATCTGATCCAGCATGGGCTTCACCAGGAACGACTGATAGTGGAATCGAACTGCCTACAGTTGGTGGAGATGGTTGCGGAGAAGAAGCCATCGCCATGGACGGAACGCCTCCTTTTTGCTGAAGTCGAAGAACTGCTATCCCGGTGCCCTAATCTCTCTCTCAAGCATTGCCGCAAACAAGCTAATGCAGCTGCAGATTGGGCCGCAAAAGCCCACCGGAATCATGGCCCGGTCCGCAATTGGAACCTTTACCCTCCTTTAATGTTGCTAGATATAGTGTACGGTGATGCTTTAGCATCTAGATGTTTATTTTCTCTAATATAATATTTCAGCAGTTTCAATAAAAAAAAAAAATCCTTATAGTCAAATTAAGTGCCATCTGTCTTTCTAAATGTCGTTTTTTATGACTACTTGAATTTCGGCACTCATGAACCCATCATCACAAATTTCCCCATCGCCGGTGGATGAGGGGAAGTTTAAACATGTAATTTTCTTGCTTAATCTGGCGCTTGCGCACTAGACTGTTCTGCGGAGCTCTTTAAGTTAAGTGCATTTAGTCCATTTTTACGATGGTAATGGTCACAATAAACAAGATATGTTAGACTTAATACATTCGAGGGGTCCAATTATGCCAAACGACAAAGCAAACTTATTCCTATAAGTTACACTTAAATTGTAAAACTATTTAAATATTAAACTATGCTTTCATCTAAAAATTAAACTTTTCGAACAATTAGCAGTCTCCCACGAAACAAACATGGTATCAGAATTGAAGGCTCTGAATTCAAATTTTTCTAAATCCCATTTTCCTTCCAAATTCCATATTCATACGCTTTAGACAAAAATGCAAAAATTGTTCATGTTAACACCGACCATGCCACGTGGATGATTGGTGTTCAGTCATTGTCCACCTTAGCAATTTTGAGCAAAAATTGGCTGAATGAAAATGATAGATAGTTAAAATGTTTAGGACTAAATTAGCAAATTTTCAAAAGGTTTATGACTAACTTAACATAATTGAAAGGTTGATAATTAAATTAGCACAATTTAAAGATTTAGGATTGAATTGACCACTATACAATATGGTTAATATTTTTTCTATAATTATCCCAACATTTTCATATGCTGCATAGAATGGTAAGCTATTACTGCTAGAAATAATTAGGATAATTCTCTAGGATATTTTCTTACATTAGAGATAATTAAAATATTTTTCTTAACTTTCAATATATCTTAAGATTGTGCGATATCTTATTTGATTGTACATATCTTAATTAATATATGTTACCTTTAATAGTCTCTCATAAAACCTATAAATAGGTTGATGTACTTTTCATTGTGACATATCAAAATATATTGAAAATTCCACAATTCCTCTCTTCTACATATCTTTATTATTTTTTAACCTTGTATCAAAGCCTTTGTTCTTAAGGAAACCTAAATGCACAGGGTGAATTTCGCATCTAGGGAACTTAGGGCGTGAATGGCAACATTTATATTTCTCTATTTCTTTGTTTTTCTATTCCTCGAAATAGATTTGGAATAGAAATCCGTTTGGTAATGCAATTTCATTTTTCTATTTCTGGAATAGATTTTTATTCCAGAAATAGATTTGGAGCAAAAATCAGAAGTTAAAATTTTTAACTTTTATATTTCTAGAACATAAATGAGAAATAAAATTTTCCTCATTGTTCACTCTCGTCATCGCTCATTGCCCACTTGCCGCCTGTGGATGCCAGACGCTCGTCGTCGATTGTTGACCGCTTGCCACTGGCCTCGGCCACCAGTTGCTGACCACCGGCCACCGAATGTCTGCCGTCGGCCACCGAACTTTGGCCGCCTATTGCCAATCGCTGGTCATCGGATGTCGGATGCCCACGAGTCGTTGGCCACTCATCACCAATCGTTGGATGCCAAAGGCTCATCACCAACCACCGAATGTCTGTCGCCGACTGTTCACCACTTGCCATCAGCTGCCGGATGTCGGCCGCTCGCTGCTGAACTCCGGCCACTGGCCACCCGCCGCTAGCCTCTAGTCGCCAGACTCCGAATGTTGAATGTTGGACGTCAAGCTCTGAACGTTGGACGCCAGTTGTCGGTTGCTAGACTCCGGACTTCGGCTGCCCACCGCTGGTCACTGGGCTCTGATGTTGGACGTCGGACGTCGGACTCCGAATTTGACCCCCCATCGCTGGTCACCAGACGTTGAACGTTGGTCGCCGGACGTCGGATTCCGGCCATCGACGTCGATCGTTGCCGCTCCTAGAAATATAAATTTTATTCTGTTATTAAACGAATTTTTATTTCAGAAATAGAAATTTTGAATCTTTACCAAACACGTTTCTTTGCTCAGAAACTTGTTCATGGAATAAAAATTGAGAAACCAATTTCTGATCAGAAATTGATTTCTATTCCCGAAATTTTGTCATGCGCACCCTTACGCACCCTGGTACACATCCAAAGTGGCACACATCCAAATTAATCCATCCCCATAATCACACAGTGTTCACTTCATGTGTAAAAGTTTCATATGAGCAATCACTTAATCAAATCCTTTCCATTAGTCGTGTTTTGACACTAAGGGGGTGCATGACAACCCTATATTTTTGTTCCAAAAACAATTATTCTATTCTAGACTTGTTTCTGGAATAGAAATCCGTTTGATAAAATTATTCCATTTTTCTATTCATGAAATAGATTTTTGTTCCAAAAATCGGTTTGGAATAGAAATCAGAAGTAAAATTTTTATAATTCTCTATTTTTAGAATAGAGATCAGAAGTAAAAATTCATCTCATCGTTTCCCCTTTGATTCTCGACCTTTCACATGTGGTTTTGAGAAACAGACACCAACACCAGACTTGCCACCCTCAAATGAACCAGATTTGGAGGACATTGCCTCACACACTAGATACACAAAACAACAAGCTCGACGGCCCGTGGTGTTCTTAGAGAAACATGTTTTTGTGGCATTGTTCAACATTAATTCAAATATTAGTTGACTACTTCGATGTCACATTGAGTTTGAGGGACGATGTTAGAGATAATTAAGATGATTCTTTCGGATATTTTCCCATATTAGACAAAATTAAAATGTTTTCGTTGATTTTTTGTATAACTCAAAATTATGCAATATCTCATTTGATTGTGTATATCTTAATTGATATATATTACCTTTAATAGTCTCTCATAAAGCCTATAATTATATTGATGCACTTTTCATTGACATATCAAAATATATTGAAAATTCCATGATTCCTCTCTTCTGCATATTTTTTTTTATTTCTTAACTTGTGAGATTTCGTGGGATCACAACCAACTATTCTAAAAAATTAAGCCGTTAGATGAATACATGGTTTATTATTTAAATATTTTAACATTGCATGATTTTAATATTTTAACACCCCCTACACTTAGTCTGGTCTTTTGTCTAATACTAAGTGTGGAAATTTAATTGGGGAGGCAAATGAGGCCTAGAATGATTTGAACTCAATATCTCCAACTTTGATACCATGTGAGATTTTGTGAGATCACAATCAACTCTTTTAAAAACTTAAACTGTTAGATGAAAGCGTGATTTATTATTAAATATTATAACAAGTTGCAACCATAATTGATCACGAACTTTGAGTCTTGTATACCCCTTTAGATATATGTCTCCACCAAATCTACAATATGCAGAATTATTTCAAGAGCAAGGGCACTTTTTGGAGGAGCTACAACTGACCATCCAAATTAAAAATGTGAGCCCCATTCATTCAATTTAATAGACGAATTAGTGAGGAAGCTAATGCTTTCATGGTTATAGACAGCCATACAATAATAAGTCCATTACCATCACCATACTGAAATGAAACCAGTCTACCAAAACAAATTAAGACCTATCTCAATTTCATCATCTCTATCCTTGATAGAACCAAACTAGTCCTGACCGGTCTTCAGTTCGCTGCATCATCTTCTTTATTACCATCCTTTATTAAATTTTCTTGTTTATTAGGTGTGGCAATATCGTCCCAAGCCAGAGGAAATTGCTCTTTGATCATCTTTGCATTGATGATCTTCCATGAAATTGTCTTCACATATGGAAGGCCAATGAAGCCTACCATAGCTGACAACGCCAATTCCCTAAAAGAAAATTACCCGATCACTTCGGTGAAGCTTGTAAGCGGAAAAATTGACGCCGGGCAAAAGATTGCAGAGAAAGGAGAAGTACTGTTGCGAAACGCACTGGCGCAAAGTTTGGGACCCGACAATTTGGGAGCAGTTTATGTGGACGATTTTCGTCCGGCGATACCGGTAAACAGTCCCAGGGTTGGCGAATCTTTTCCTCAAGAAAAAGAAACTGAATCAAATTAAATAAATGCAGGTGATACGCACATGGTCACAGTGTCGAGAAACGACTTCCAACCCGCGGAACCTGGTCACAGCCCTGGTGTTGGCCCCTCTTTCCAATACTGGGGTGCTGCAGAACCAAATTCATAATGATTTGTGGTTCATATATGTAAAGGCTTGTTCTCCAAATTGGTGTATAGTTTGTGCAGTTGTGGGGTCTCAGCTGTCTCCCTGTCATAGTGTGAGTTACAACAAACACAAATTAAGACAATATTTCTCCATATTATATCTGAACTCCAAATAGATCATTCTCTAAACAAAGTTTGAGATACAAGAAATCCAATATAATTACTCATAATATCTTGTCTAGAAATCCGAATGATCCAATTGGTTCTACATAGAAGTTATATTTCTTTGAGAAATAACCTTCGCAAGAACTTTTACGTGCATAAGCATAATTTGTGGACGATAACACTGAGCCTTTTTTAGGTTCATCCAAGGTTGGAAGAAGTTTCCACTCACCAATCTTTATTTTGGTGGTTTACATACATAGCACCACCCATATTTAAAGTCTTAATTAAGTTTATATGTGAGTTGTGTCCATAATTTTTAAATTCACCTATCAGAGATGTGGTTTGAAAAAATGAGGAAAATATATCCCAACGACATTTGCAAAGACACTTAAGAAACAAGGCAATATTTTCTGCTGTTCCTAAGCGGAGGAAATTTCCTTCAACCACTTTTTTGTGCAAGTATGCATATTATTCACATTAATATTTAGTTAAGTTTGCTTAAGGATGATTTTGGTAACTTATAACCCATAATAGAAGGTATGATTGGAGAAAATTTTCTTTCGCCAGATAAACATAAGGTTTGAAAGTACGGAGAAATTCTCAGTAATGTTCCTCTTTCAAGGCCTTAAAACGTTAGGTCTTTCTCTCAACTTACAAGGATGCAGAGGATTATCAAAAAAAGTCATAAACCTATTGCAATCATACTAATTCAGTTTTAAACCTTTTATATTCATGACAATTTAGTTGATCCGATTAATTTTGGCTAGATGGCGTTGACGTGGATGCTAGGTGGCACCAATCGTCTAACTGACACTGACATATATAATCTTTAATAATATTTTATTTGTTTTTTATTTTTATTTTTTTCCTTTCTCTTTTGTTTTTCCTCCTTCCTCCTTCTTCCTTTGGTTGGCCGCTAACCGAGGCGAGCCTCACCGAGGGTGGGCGAGATTGAGCTCTCCCAGCTATTGGGGAGGTGAGCCCCACTAGATCTTGTGAGGACGAGCCTTGCCCCCAGCCATTGGCAAGTGGAGCCCTTGCCAAATCAGGGCTAGCTTGCCCTCACCTAGTAATGGCAAGGCGAGCCTTGCCACTAGCCAACGAGGTCGCCTCGGTTCGGCGATTAGCCCTCACCTTTTGTCGATTGTCTCGGTTCAATGACCAGCCAAAGGAAGGAGGAAGAAGAAAATAAATAAAGAGAAAGATAAGTTAATAAAGAAAAAGAAAAATAAAATTCAAAAATTCAAAAAAATATTAAAATACTATAAAAAAATTGTCCATATTTGTGTCGGCCATGTCATGTCAGCTTTGGTCATACCATGTCGATGCCGATAGGCCAAATTAGGCCGAATGATCCAAATTAGCACAATTGCAAAATGTTTATGACTTAATTGGTTCAAAAAAATTTAAAACTAAATTAGCATAATTATAATAGTTTAAGGACATTTTTTGATAATTTTCTTCACATAGCATGTGACGTCTCTTGGGCGATTCCAAGGGGCAGAGAATCAAGATACCGTTAGAATTATTAATGGCCGCAAAGATTGAAAATAAGAAGCTAAACATGGAAAAAGCTGTCTATTTTTTATATTGTTTTTTGGGCAACAGCACTAACTAGTTGGAAAGCTGATACTCCATCCTTATTTAATGGTTAACAATGTTACTTTCTTGTGGGTGAGAGAGTTTGTATGAGTAACTATTTCGTAAAAAAATTTGCTAGATCAAATCAATCATATTTTAAGAACATGTGACAATCACATTGAATGACGTATCGTGATTGGTTATATTCATTGTATTATGTGTAGATTACGTTGATATTATATTTACTCGGAGAAGTACAAGAAAAACAGCCGAGACAGCACTTCGAAGAACGTGAATGCATGGTGGGCTCAAGCTAGCTAGGTTTGGCAGCAATTTGTCTTCCACATGCATCAACGTGCTTTCGTTCTCGTAAATAGTACAATATGTCGATGACCGTTCGATGGGCTCTATGATTTAAGGAGAAGGAGAGGAGGAAACTTTGAAAAGGGTTGAAGCACATTTTTTATTGGCATGAATTCTTCACACTTCGTCGGAGAATCACAAAAGAGTTGTTTCCCTTATGTTCTGTACCATGATGATCTTGAAGACCATTTATAAGTCTAGGTTCATTAACTAATTCGACTTAAGCATCACATGATGATATTTAAAAAAAAAAACATAATAACATATCAAGGAAAAACATTTTTCACGTATTGAACAAGTTAGAAATAGACAGAAAATGTTGGAGAACAAAAGCAATAAAGTAGTTTGTTAGTCCAACTAATCCAAATTACATTTTCACATCTAAAGAAGCAAACACGGGATGTGTATGTTTACTAGAGGAGTACATTGATGGCTAGGAAAATTGTAAGGAAGGTTGAGTTAGTGAAGATTCAGCCCTAAATATATAATGCTAAGACAGTCTGGTTCGAAGTTCGAATTTTTGCTAAGAAAACTCTCGCAAATTATTTGAAGGCCTCATGGTCTAGAAAAAATGTTGAGTGCTTCAAAAGGTCCCAATACTCTTTTTAAAAAATGATTATGCTTTCTTTCACTCACGGTCAGAGGGAACTTTCTTTAACAATATATCTAATTATGAGTTACAAATTATTAACGTCAATCATATCTAAACTTAATTAAGTATAAATATGGGTGATATCCATATTTATATCCTAACCAATCAGAAAACTCGTTTTTCTAACCAGAGATGAAGGAAAATATGACCTCATAAAACAAAGGAATGTCATAGCACGGTTAGGTGGTGTTGTCCACGTGACTTTGTAATTTTCACTTTGATTCTCTCATTATTTTTTTGAACTTATTGAATCTTGTACTGGTTAGGTAAGATTCCTTCGGATTCTATAAATACCAAGCGTTGATGCTCTCTAGGCATCTTCTCAGCCGCGTTCTCTCTCTCTCTCTCTCTCTCTCTCTCTCTCTCTCTCTCTCTCCCTCCCTCCCCTTCCTCCCACCGTCCCCGCCATGGCCCCAAACAAGGTTCTCTATGCCTTCGCCTTTCTACTTCTAGCCCTCTCTCTAGAACTCCAGTCCACTCAAGCTAGGCAGTTGAAGCTAACCATGCAAAAGCAAAAGTCGTTCCCAAACAAGCTGCCAAATGTGCACAAACTCCTAGAAAAGGAACCAAGGAAAACCATAGCCGAGCAGAGCAAAAACTTGCATAGTGAAATTTTAAACAAAGCCACGAACACTGCTGTGTCTACGACTCCAGCGCCGCCGCCATCAAGTACCATTGTGGCGGCAACAACAGCGCTGCCATCTCCCGGCCGAAGCTTAGATGACTTTAGGCCCACGGAACCTGGCCACAGCCCCGGGGTTGGCCATTCGCTGCAGAACTAGGATTTTATCATCGATATTGCTATTTTCAATCGCGCATGTTTATTGTCGTCGTGCATGTATCATCATTCTATCTTTGATTAGGGTTAGATGCTTTGATTTAAGTTTGAGGCGGTAGGCTAGTGCGTGTTTGTCTTCGACGTATCTATGTATATATTAATCATTTGCGAGACAGAAGCGTACAACTCAGTTGTCTTTTGTCCATTTACTTTAACTAGCTCAGTTTGTGGTTCTTTTATGTGTTCCTTCTATAATTTTTTAGATACTCAAATATGCATTGTCATGCAAGATTGGTCCCCCTCAGTGACCCATATATTATGTACAAGCAATGAACCATACCTATCTAAGCTCTTCTATACAGACATACCACCCAAGTAATTCACAAGAGTAGAGAATTTTTAAGCTTTAATTGGGATATAAAGAAATTCTATAAAGTATATTGGGTACGCTTATAATGTCAATGAAGACCAATGGCGATGCGGATGTTGCTTAAGCATGCATGTGGGGATGAGTAATGAAAAGTAATATGACGAGGATTCTACCACATGAAATATTTGATAGAGCATGAACAAATTGCAACTTGACTAAAATATTTGGTTAGAAAGTACATATACTCCATAAGAGACTACAAGTAGTAGTGAATATTATTAGTAATTCCATGTTCGAGGCCTAAAGACTGCCTCTCTCGGCCTACAGACATGCGACTCTTAAAGGAGCGTGTGACGGGTCCGAGGGCTATTTCAAGGGGTCAAGATACAGTTTGAATTGTTAATAGCCGCAAAAACTTAAAATAAGAACCCTAAAGGAAAAAGATGCCTAAGAACCAAAAGCTAAGTAGTTCAATCACACCCAGCTTCTTAGTTAGGGTTAATACCTTAAAAAACCCCAAACTGGTACACTTGTGACAAATTTACCCCAAACTATTTTTTTAACAATGAAAAACCCCAAACTGGTACACTTGTGACAAATTTACCCCGACTAACTATAAAAAACCCTAAACTGGTACATTTATGACAAATTTACCCCAAAATTAATTTATTCGATCACAAAAAACCTCAAATTGGTAAATTTGTGACTAATATACCCTCCGAAAAATTAAATTAATACCACAAAAAAATCACAAAAATTATAAACTATGACAAACAGAGTGTAAAATCACAAATTGATATACCGGTCAATTGTCACGTGTTATTTAACTTTATAATTTAACAAGAAAATTTAACTAAAACTAACAGAGGGTAAATTTGTCACAAGTGTACCGGTTTAGGGTAAATTTGTCAAAGGTATACAAGTTTGGGGTTTTTAGTGGTCAAAAAAATAGTTTGGGGTAAATTTGTCACAAGTATACCAATTTTGGGTTTTTCAAGGTATTAACCCTCTTAGTTATTACTTTTATTGTTTTTCGTGCAACAGCATAAAGTAGTTTGAATGCTAATAATCAATCCTTTTAGTTATTACTTTTATTGTTTTTCGTGCAACAGCACAAAGTAGTTTGAATGCTGATAATCAACCTTATTTAATGGTCAATAATGTAAGAGAAGAGAGACATATAAGAAGTAAGAGCAAGTATTATGTAAACAAAGTCCGATAGACAAATCAATCATAGAATTTGTGAGACTCATAGTGAATTTGACTGGAAGAGAAAAAGAGCCGAGACAACCTTTGAAAAACGTGAATGCATGGTGGGCTCAAGCTAACTAGGAGTGACAGCAATTTATCTTCCATAAGCATCCGAGACCTCGCACTCCCATGGTGCCTGTAACATGCTTTCATTCTCGTAGATAGTGGTGTGTTGATGACCGAGCGTTGGGTTTTGATGATTTGAGGAGAAAGAGGGAAGAAGATTTGAAAGGGGTTGAAGCAAAACAATGCCTTTTTCTATTGGCATGAATTCCTCACATCTCATCGGAGAATCACAAAAGAGTCGTTTGCCTTTTGTTTTTTATATCATGATAATCTTGAAGACTATATTTACGTTTAGGTTCATTTCCTCCAAGGTTTTAACTTAATATCAGAAGACACGTTATTGAATATTGGCTCTTTTTCATATAGTTGGAACTTTGGAAGTATAGTGATGATTATCAAACACACACACACACACATATATATATATATATATGTATGTATGTATGTATATGTATGTATGTATGTATGTATGTATGTATGTATGTATGTATATATTCAAGATATCTACATATTTCCTCTAATGCATGTGTAGGTTGCAAGGAATGATAAATGCCTAGTACATGAGAGCGATCCAATATGGAGGACGGATAAATAAGCAACGCTGTTTATAGGCGACATATAGACTGTTAATGGAAACGTATTCTCTAAAATGTTTTCGGTTCCTGTATTACATTCTTTGTGAGACTAATGATTCATTTAAAAGTTTGAGACCTATGGATAGAGGAACAGTTAAAGTATAGATTTAGCCCCCCATTCACGTAAAATGCAATTGGCTAAACCCTAACAAAATAAGTTAATGATATATAAGTAGGGTGGAGAAAGTAAATAATAATCAAATGAATTAGGGAATTCCATGGGTCTAAATGAAGTTATCCTGATTTGAAAAATAATAAAAAAGCGAAATTGAATGTGACCATCTAAATTACTCCACGTAAGCATTTCACACAGATATTTCAACAAAATAAGTAATAACATGTCAATGAAAAAAAATGTTGCACATAACTAATGTCCGTTAGTCCAACTACAAATGTCATATCTAAATTACAATTATACATATAAAAAAGGGAAGTCGGGATGTGTGTGCTTACTAAAGGAGTACATAAATGGCTAGGAAAATTGTAAGGAGAAGTCCAGTACGTGACGACTCAACCCTAAATTCATAATGCCCACAAAAGTCTATGGTTTTCACCAAGAGATCTCTCTTAAAATTATTTCAAGGTGCCCTACTCTAGGGATTAATTAGGTGTGATGGCTAGAAATAGAGACTGAGACCTAACGAAATTTGTCGGGTGCTTTAGAAGGTTTGGATAGCCTATACGAAAGAAGATTATATATTTCTTTCACCCACAATTGCAAAAAAATTTCTTTAATCAGAGCTCTGATTGTGGTTACAAACTAGAACATAACTCACACTCAATTTTAACTAAGTATAGATGTGGGGGTGATGTTCATGTTCACAACCCAACCAACGAAAAGTCTGGTTTCTTTGACGAAATTTGCGTTCTTCTATTTCATTTTTATCTACTTTTTTTTTTCTCTTTTGTGTTTCTTTTTTTATTCCCTTCTATCATTCCCTAAATCTCATAAGTATCTATTTATCCAAGGGAAGGAAAGGCAGAGGTCCTTGGTGTCCTCTCCAGTAAAAAATTGGGGTCTCACAATCATTGGTGAATACAATTTTTCCTCATGTCTTTCTTCATTCATGATTTGATATTTTGGCATCCTAGGTATATTGGAATCACATCAATCCATCTCAAGCTAGGTGGTTAAACTCACGATCTGAAAAAGAGGTCGTGGCACCATTAATTGGTGTATTTCTCGTGGCTTTAAAAATTTGAACTTACAATTGGGGGAGGGAAGGGGAGGGAAGGGGGAGGGGGTATTTTATGTCAAAGGGAATTTGATTTTCTCATTATCTTCTATTAGTTATGATAAATGTTTTTTAAAACTTATATCACTCAAGTAATTGATTGAAAATATACATGATACTCAAGTAGTTGGAAAAAAGATGTTACGGCACTTATGTGAGCGTCATACATAAGTTATAACACTCAACTAATTGAAAAAAAAAAATTATGGTACTCAAGCAAATGACATCTGAAAGTTATAGCATTGTGATATATTTTGTCCGAGAGAGAATATTATATGTCAAATGGAATTTGATTTTTCATTAGCTTCTTAAACATATTAAATCTCCAACATGTCCGGCATATGTTTACTTTAGATTCTATAAATAGCACTCGAGTTGGTGCTCTCTAGGTATCTTCTCAACTAGGTACTCCCTCCCTCCCTCCCTCCCTCTGTGCCATGGCCCAAAACAGGGTTCTCGTTGCCTTTCTCTTCCTTCTTGTAGCCTTTTGTTTAAAACTCCGGTCCACTCAAGCAAGGCAGTTGAAGCTAACCTCGCAAGAGCAAAACCCATTCCCAAACGAGCTTCGACATGTGAATAAACTCCTAGGAAAGGAACCGAGAAAAACCATAGCGGAGCAGAGCAAAAACTGGCGTGGTGAAACCTTGAATGAAGCAACAAACACTGATGCGTCTTCCTCTCCACCGCCGTCGCCGCCGACTGCCATGGTGGGGGCAACTACACCGCCGCCATCTCCTGGACGTAGCTTAGATGACTTCAGGCCCACAGCTCCTGGCCACAGCCCAGGTGTTGGCCATTCGCTTCAGGATTAGGATTTAATCATCGAAATTGCTGTTCAATTGTGTATGTTCTTCTCTTTCTTCATGTATGTACCAAATTTGTGTCCTTGATAAGGGTTAGTTGTATCGGTTTAAGCTTGAGTTGGTAGGCTAGTGCAAGTGTAAAGTGTTTGTCGTCCAGGTATATATTTATTATTTGCGAGACAAAAGCGTGCAAATCTAAGTTGTCTTTTGTCCATTTATTTTTACTAGCCCAGTTTGGGGTTCTTTTATTTGCTCCTTTTATAATTGCTAGATTCTCAAATATGCACTGTAATGCAATATCGGTCCCCCTTTCTGACCTTTATAAAAGGTACGACAAATTAACTACAAAGTCGACGACCTACAACACCCCCCCCCTCGTTCGCCCCTCCCCTTCTCTCCTCTCTCTCTCCTCTCTCTGTCTCATACATATTGAGGCACCTCTACACAGACAAACTACGCAAGTAATTTGCAAGAGTAAAGAAATTTTTAGCGTAAATTGAGGTATAAGGAAACTCTGAATGTCTGCTGGCTTAGAAGGTCCTAGCATATTTGTTTCTTCTGGAATTTTAATTGGCAGTCAAATACTCCGAACTTGATCTTTTAGTTTGGAGAACCTTGTATAGATGTATGTAATATGAGCATAAACCCCAAGCAACGGCACGAATTACTTACTGCAACCTCTTATTAGAAGTAAATCCACGAAGATCAATCGCACGTGATGTGGTCTTTGCATGCATGTGGGATTGCAGAATAAGAAGTAGATGAAAAGGAATCTAACCATATGAAATATGGTATGACTTAATTAAAAATTGATTTAGATACCTTGTTCAACTATATATGTAGGGTTGAATATGTTGATTACTCCGTAAAGTTAAACCTTCTGGTGGACGGAGGATACACACTTCCTATTCAGGCTGAATAGCTTTTACGATGCATTTTCATGAGACCTCTTGAATAGGTTAACGCTTATAGTTCATATTATTGGCTTAGTAGATTATACCTATGAAAACGCAATGGGGGAGGTTTTCAGAGTCCGAGAAATGTACCTATGCTAAGGAGGAATATTGGAGTTAATGTGTATATTGGCATGCTACAAATCAAGATAAGTCACCTAATTGTTGGGATTTGGATTAAATCAACTAGAGTTTTGGAGTTGAGATAAATATGGAAGTGCTTATTTTTCCAAAGTTTTACATTCATTTGTCCTGTAATGAATAACGTGGGCATAAAGCAATTGTTTGTGATGTTGTCAGAATTCTTTCATTACTTAATCAAATCTATAAGCTAAATTGGCACTATTATTCTCCTCTTTGTGTGAACAGGAGTAAATTATTTTCATTACATGGCCTATAAAGTTTTCATTTTCAATTATGTCACAACTAAACATCAGAGTTAAAAGACAAGATCTGATTGATATCCTAGAGAAATCATTCTAACAATTGATAAGTTTTGAGACTTAATGACAAACCCTAGTTTAAGAATTTGTCATTAACACAAAATCATAATCATTTGCTGCTTATAATTGCTTCCACTCACTTCAATGTTTGGCGCAAAAAAGCAAGTGTCCAATAATAAAATAAACAATATAAGTGAATAAATTGGATACCAGATTAAAGTGATTTGATTGGTATGACCTACTTCACGAGGAGACCACGATAAGCTTATATCATAGAGCAAATGATACAATAGAGAGTACAACCATTCCTGAGTCATTTGAAAACTCTCGGTGTCTTTTAGCCCCCAATTACACCTATTGACTTACACATTATTATTTTTTATTGGCCAGTAGACTTATGGGTTGTTTAACTATCACAATTTCTTGCCAAACAATCTTCAATCTCACAAATCATTTCTCAAATCTTACCACAAGATTCATTGGCTTCAAAGCACTTTCAATTTCTTTGAGACGTAATTTATGAGAGCGTTGCATAATTAATTGTTTACATAAAAAAACTCTACTCACTCTAATGTACAAAAAAAATGACACCTACCTATATATACGTGTGTGTGTAATATTCATATCCAAAATAAGAAACTCTTAGAAATTTACTCAAGTTATGAAATCTAGTTAGATTAGAATTCCTTTACAGACTCAAACTTGATATATATTTTCAACAATTTCCACGTTGGCTCGACATTTCATCAATTGCTTCATTGGAACCGGAACTTCATTGTTACTCTCCTATAGTCCTTTATGGGCTCAATCGCCATAAACATCTTCCCAATTTAGGCCTTGCTTGAACTTCACCAACTCATTGAAATTTTAGCGCCACAAGAATGTATAGACAAAACCTCCTAAATCACTAATAAAGCAAAACCACCATTACATCCAAATTTGTTGAGAGATTGTATGAACAACTTTTCAAACTCAGTAGCTATAGACGTCATTGGTTTTATAGACTCCACCTCACTACAAGAACCATTTGTGTCATTTCTAACGCAAGTACCCACAACATCATGATTTTTTTATTACTACTCATTTAGATAAATATTGTTCAAATTTGTATAAATAATGCCACAATCACTCTTACCTAAAAGTATTGAAAATTTGTCAATGTAACTTCTTTGCTAATGAAAGGTAAATTAAATTCTAGGCACTATAGCCAATAACCTCCCTCAACTTGTGCATTGACAAGGGATATGCACTTTCTTACCCTTCCCTTGAGTTTACTATCACTCACTTGAACAATAGACAAGCAATCAAATATTATAAGAATTGAATAATTCATAACATGACTTGACCACACACTTCTTTGAGAGTCAAACAACCTATTGTAGTCAATAGAGATATAACCACTAGGTTGCTCTCTCTACTGTTGAGGCTAACAATACAACCTAGAGGCGAGGTGTATAGGTTGTTTTCAAACTTTGATGATCTTTTGTGAAAATTAGCTAATTGCTAAGCAAAGATCACCTCAACCTAATGTTTATATAAACACTTACTTATTGTATACCAATGTATGTGAAAAGATGAAAAACAATGAGGTACAGAGAGTTACAATGGTTCAACTTTATCCTTAAGTCTACGTCCACACTTCAGACTAACAACCTTAAGATAGGCCGGATTCCGTTAACAATCTGCTTGGAAAGTTACAATTGGCTAGCACTGATTCTTCACATGACAAATCACACTATTTGGACTCAGTACATAAGCTACTTGCTCTTTTGGTTCCTCAATGCCTTCTCTTTTATACTCTTCCTCAATCAATCCGTTGAGGATGGTTTAGAGAAGTAGGTGACCATTGTAGAGTTTTCCGTTGAGTTGTTGCCTAGAAAAGTTCTACCCATATAGCTTCTTTCTTGGGATTTTTGGAGATTA
This sequence comes from Eucalyptus grandis, assembly GCF_016545825.1. Taxonomy (NCBI): domain Eukaryota; kingdom Viridiplantae; phylum Streptophyta; class Magnoliopsida; order Myrtales; family Myrtaceae; genus Eucalyptus; species Eucalyptus grandis. The sequence continues at coordinate 22,265,427 of NC_052620.1, forward strand.
ACCAAAAATAGTGACTACCGTTGTCTTCTCACTGCAGTTTTTTTTTTTTTTTTTTGGTAAGGTAAGAATATATTCAACTTTAATTAAACTATACAAAAGGGGGGGGTCCTAGCACCAAAACTTACACTCAAAAGACAACAGTTAGAATGAGTGGAAGGGTGTCAAGACAAAACAAAGTAGCCAAATAGAGGCAACAACAACCAAAAGCAAGGGAAAAGCCCACCCAATCAGGGCAACAAAATAGCCTAAAACAACGGATAGAACAAGCGAAAAACAGCAACAACAGAAGGAGCAAGCCCACCTTCTCACTGGCGAAGGCAAACAGCGAAGCTAGAATTGGATCCCCAACTACAAAAACCCACCCGAACACACAGCACCAACCACCTAGGAACAGGCCTAATCTAACTCCACCAAGCAACGCATAGCATCGACAGTTCTAGGGCCAGCCCCGCCGATTCAAACCTTAAAGGAGAGGCTTTAGCAACCCCATCATTCGAAGAGTCCAACAACAGCAAACAAGAACATAAGCGAATCAGAAGGAAGAATTTGTCAGCGTATGAGCAAAAATAGAAGGGTCAATGCCCCAATTGCACTGGAAACTCCTATTCCTAGTAGTGTCCGCAACATTGGTGAAAGTCAAGGCCTTATCCTTGACAACTTTGATGAGGCGATTCTTCAAAAGCAGGATTGCCAACGTTTTTTCCTTAAAGAGAATGTTGTTCATCTTCTTCCAAGTCATATGGCAAAGGGCTCCAAAGGAGAACCGAGACATGCATTGATGAAAATCCTTACCTGAGAGGAACTTCAAAGCCCATTGGAGATTGTCCGCCCAAGTCTTGTTCCACCAGGGGAGGTTGCATCTTGCAGCCCAAAAAAATGCAAAACCAGCCGTGATGTGACAACCAAAAAATAAGTGATCAATAGAGTCAAGCCTAGTATTGCAAAAGGCACAAGCCACGTTGTCTATTCTCCCATAGGAAAGTAAAAGAACCTGAGTGGGGAGCCGGTTCTTAGCTATAAGCCACAGGATAAATTGATACCACGGTGTCATCGTATTGCTCCATATGAGCGTGCACCAAGGCACCAAGCCCTTCTTCAATCTGACGGTTTGCCACGCAGAAGCTACCGAGAACAAGCCTGAAGGGTTCTCCATCTAGCAAAAGCGGTCCAAGCTCTGAGATAGAACAGGAAAGGGATGCTCCCAAGACTCCAACACAGTCTTGAGAGCCTGTCTAGGAATGGAGTAGAGGTCCGCAACCTTTGCAAGCCTGGATAAACCTGAGCTATAAATGAGAGCGTTCATGGGGTCTCTAGGGTGCTAGTTGTCGAACCAAAGAGACACAGAAAGGCCATGCCCAACCCTCCACTGAAAGGACTATCAAAACTCCCTCCTAAGTTGAAGAATCTTCTTCCAAGCCCAAGATCAATTAGTAGACTTCTTGGTCATCTAGAAATTCTTCCTTTTTAAAAAGGTTGAGTGAATCCATTTACACCACAAGGATTTCTTGTCAGAGATAGGTTAGTTCGACTGAGATGTGTGGCTAAATGTGGGTGAATCCACTAAATTGCAAAATTCTCGTCGATCGGCACTAGATTGATTTTTCTATTGTTTTGATACCCTTTGATCGTATTTGAATCATCGAGATTTTCACGACAATTGATAGTTGCCAATGTGTCGAAGAGGTTCATTGTGGCTTGAAGAAAATCGACCACGGGTCATTTGCACTAAAAATTTCTAAAAACTACCTGGTAGCCTAGGTCACGCTAAAAACGCGCCAAATCAAAATTAACTATCACAATTTAAGAAATTCAAAGTTTTTTCATGTCACGAATCATTTTAGGAACATCGACTCAGTCTCCGAAGATTTTTTTGTAAACCGAGACCTTTTGGGAAAAAGTTGAGGTAGGGTCGTTTTGTTCAGAAAATTCAGAAGACCATTTTTTATCGCGAAATTGGGATGTAAGTGGGATCAATTAGTAAGGAAAAATGTCAATTTGATCGAGGACTCGTTGATTGAATTTGTAGAGGCCAAATTGATTTGATTCAAAGAAGATTTGAAGTGGAATTGAGGGAAAACTTGGTGAAATCCGTGTGCCCCATTGCCTACAACCTTTAGACCACCTAAAGCCTTCTAGAAGGGGCACTTAGGTCAGGGAAATTGCTGTGGGAGACCAGCTGTGGGGGTAGGACTAGTCAAGGGGACCAATTTGGATAGGAATGGCCCAAACTGGTCCCACCAGCCCAAACCAGTCCCCTCTCCCCCTTCAAGCCATCAAAGACCCCTCCTCCTCCTTTCCCAACTGTTGTTTTGAAGGCTAGAAACCAGAGAACCGTCGAACCCACAAGCCCTCAACGTCGCACGCCCGTTCGAAGTTAAAGCCACCGCCGAGTCGCCGTCGTTGCCGTCGCATGTTCCCCCAGTGACGCGACTGTCCCTCACCTTCCAGGCCGTCGTTCTGTCTTAGCCATGATCCCAGGAAGTCCCCAGAGCTGTTCGAGCTTGCCTCACCACCGTCGAAGCCTCTTTGCCGCCCGCCTGCCGTCGTGAAGCCCGCTGCAGTCTGTGTCGGTCTTCCTTGGCTGTTTCGATCCCAACTAGCTACCGAAGCAACTTCGACCAGCATCGGATAGAGACCAAGTTGAGTGGGTTTCTGCAGCACTGTTCAGCTCGTTTTTAGGTTGTTAAGGACCCCGATTGGCGAGCTCGCTTTGGAGTTTTCCGACCCCGGTTTGCCCCCGTCGTTTTGATTTGACTAAATTATTAAACAAGTTAGTTTAACTCACTAATCACTGCTTAGTAAGTCAATGACGTTTAAGGGTTGATTAGTTTAGACTAAGTATGGATTATGTGAATAGTTAGAGTAGATTAGCAATTTATTAACCGTTATTGCATGTTAGGTGGTTAGAGTAGTGCAATTAGGGCCTAAACAAGCTCTAGTATTTATCTAGAGTACTTTGAAAATTTTCCGGGCTTGTCTCGACTTTTAATTAGGCTTTACGGGCCTAAGTTGTTATTTTTGATATTTAATAATTAATTTCCATAATTATTTAATTAATCATTTATTTTTCAGAAATTAGACCGAGATAGTCGGTGACCGGAACTTTATGCTGATTGCAGGAGTGTGATCCGTTTATTTAATTGAGTTCTAATTTGTGCAGGTTTTGTATGATTTGTATTTTAGGAATTTATTCATAAATTTATTTAATTTATGTAATTAATTGGAAAATCACCGGGCATCGGTTTACAGTGCCAAAAATGGGTTTGTGGACTGTTGAATTTAGTGGGATTTTCAAAGGTGAAAATATTGTATTTTTGGGTAAGACCGATTATGTACCCACACACGATTATTTTTATCGAGAATGATAAAAATTTAAATTTGATTAGTATACTATATCAATATTGTGGCAGCTTCTAGTGAGCATATTTAGTATACTATATCAGTATTACAATAGCTTCTGGTGAGCATATTTAGTATATTATATCAGTATTGAGGCAGCTTCTGGCGAGCATATATAGTTTACTATCAATATATCTGATAGCTTCTAGTGAGCTATACTATCTATTTTCAGCTTAGAGTAAGCTGTCGGCAAGGTGGTTGAACTCTATAGATAGTATTGATTGAGATGACCGGAGAATGGTCTCGTTGACATGGAATCGACTAAGTCGATTGATCGATGGTTTAATCTGTTTGGATGATTTGATTGGTTGAAATAATTGAATGTCTATTTGAATTATATCGACTTGCAAGAAGGAACTGGGGCCAAAGTAAGCCCTCTGACTCGTGTTTGTGCTTAGGCAGCCCTCATGGCGTATTTTCTTCCTAGTAAGGTCTTAAGGGGTAGAACTCGCTGAAATGTTGTCTCACTCCGTTATGGGATAACATTTTATGTCCTTAGATAGCAGCTTGTGAGTTTTTTGGATGGCCTAAGAAGGTTATAGAGTAGACATCCTTGCATGGGAGCCCTAGGGGTTGGACCTATGAGATAATAAGGTCTATAGTCTGGGTCGATGCGAGTCTCATCCATAAGGTGCCCCACCAATACAGATCATGGTACCACTAGGCTCAAGATGGCCAGAGAGAGGGTCCCATACTGGAGTTTGAGATACCTCTGTACATTTTGAAGGTGGCTTTTGGGAAGGGTACTGTAGATCCTCTTTAAGGCTCGGTCGTAGATGCGGTAGACCTGGCTCTTGAAGAACCAAAGTCCCCGGTGCAGTCTGCTGAAGGCTCTAGTTGGAGTGTGGAGGATGATGGAGAGGAGGATGAGGACCTGTAGTTGCAAAACCCTCATGTTTTGTAAAACTTGTGTGTGTGTGTGTGTGTGTGTGTGTGTGTGTGTGTGTGTGTGTGTGTGTGTGTGTGTGTGTGTGTGTGTGTGTGTGTGTGTACACATACACAAATATATATATCAATTTGTATTGTATATATAACTGGTTGTGATATGTATATAAAATTTTGATGTTGATTTTCAAAATTATGACCCTACTTTTCTATCTCATTGAATTGCTCATCTGCTTCCACCTGTGCATGAAAATGAAAGGGTCGGCAATGCGTCATGAGATGTCGCTAATAATCGACCACAGAGGGATGGGCATGTGCTCGGAGGATTGGGGCATGGCAATTGTAGTCTTGGCTCAACAACAATGGATGTTCAAGCTAAAGTTTGTCGATGCCATAGCCACTTGAACATGTGGCCGTAGCTGCTCAATTTGAGATCGAAATGGTCATTGACATGAGATTTTTCGAGTTGTGAAGCTTGTAGTGGTCAAGTCCACTCGATCCTTTAAAGCCATGATGCTCAAGGCCACCATGACTTCTTGAGCCTCAAGCTCATAGTGACCATGGCCACTTCAGTTTCAAGTCACAACTCAAGACCATGGTTGCTCGATTTGAGATCTCACTCAGGGTTGCTTTGATTTGAGCTATCATTTAGGGAATCTCAATGTGGCATTAGAGGAAACGCAACAAGTGAGTTTCTTCTTCCAAGAAATTTAACTAATTTCCCAAGGAAATTTAAAGGCAGAGAAGGCATCGTCTCTTTTTTTAGAGGGACGTTGCCATTAGGTAATCATTTCTCTTTGGCTATTTGTTCCAAGTTGTTTGATTGGCTTTACTGTCAACAAAAGGATCGCCCTAAGATGACCATCTTATTTAATTTTTTGAGTAAATGGTTGTGTTCAAGTTTTGGAATCAAAATTGGGTTGTGACGAATCTGTCTCCTATAGGGGAGATAACTTCGGAATGCGTAGACCTAACTCATGTGTAGCTTATCCGTAATAAATTATTGAACATAATTTAGTATGAGTAAGTTTTATGAGTTTAGCTACCGTGACATGTGACTTGAGCTGAATAATCAACCCCAATTAGGAGGGAAAATTACCAACGATATAAGATGGATTAATAGCACATTCTCTTTTAATTACAAGTACAGTGAACTTAGACACAGAAAAATATAGTATAGTGAAGCTGGGACAAAACTAACTGCCAGAAAAAGGTGAGAAGGAAATGTGAAATTGTACAAGCATTGGTCCTAACAGTTGGGATTCTAAAGGCATCTTGGGAGATCCTTTGTCGCCTTTCAACAATTTTAATGAAGTCGCAATCACGAGTCGTTTTTAGATTTGACGGCTGACGACTATTTTTATTTATTTTTTTTTATTACCAAGAATGGTTATTTACTTAGCAAAACTCGAGCACTCCAGCTAGCACAAGCAAAGAGAATCAAATGATTCTTCTTGCTCTAATATTTTTATTTATTTAATTTGTCTTATTTTCAGGTTTTATTTATGTTTAAAACTTTTAGTGGGAAGGCGGTTGGGGTTTGCTCATGCCTCCTACTTTTCCAGGATTCTTTTGATTTCATTTATTTAATTGGTAAAAAGTAGAAGCCTTTTTGATTGGGCGGTTGAGGCATGGCGCCTTGAAGTTCGTCATTTGTCTCATCGACTTATACGAAATTTATAATTGGGGACTAATACTGTGGACAAAGAAGAGTAGTGCGTGTTTCAAAGTGGGTTGGTGGCTTTTGTACCTTTGACTTGACCGCTTTAATCCCCGACCACATGTGATGTATAATATAATTGATAGTACGTAGAATCTCTACTTATTACTTGATTAGATTTAAAGTAAAACTCCCGTCTAACGTTAGTAACTTATTAAGGATCTATTGGGAGTGATTATTTAGTCCTCTCAAATTACATATATATTGACGTATAGAATCATCTATACTTTTTTTTTTTTTTGTAGATAAAGTAAAACATAGGATAAAGCACTTTCTTTAAGTAAAACAAATAGACACTTAGAATAAGTGGTTACACGCTCAACTTCAATATAGTATTGTAGTAGGAATTATAATTGAATCAATCTGCCATACTCGCTTTGCACCTGTTCGTGAGTTCTCTTCTTTATGCATGTCAACTTTCCACAACTCCTTAACCTACATGAATTGTTTGCTTGTTTAACAACTTTGTCATATTATTGGTCTTCACATGAGGGGGGTTCACTTTTACTTATGGTCCAAGTGTTCTTCAACATATTAAACGTGTTGAACATGAAGCTGCGTGCATACTCTATTTCAATCAAAATAACAAATTTGTCAGACAATTTAGTAGACTGTGACCGAATACTTCTACTAAATGCGGTTTACCATAATATTGTTTGGCTTGTGTAAATATCCTATAAGAATTTGTCCAACGATTTAATTAATAACTTCATGTAAACTTTGTTTTCATCTGTCAAAATTCAAGCAATTAGGATCTTAAAAATGTTGAAGAGCCTCTCAATGTAAGATTCTATTTCATTAAAAAAAAAAAATTGTTGGTACATGTCAATACTATCAACAAATAAAATGGAAGTAATTGCAAATCAGAGAAGACTAAGATTGTTTATAGTTATACACGGGGTGTCGGGGTGTCAAAATGAGGATATTCGTGATCTCACAAGTTCCCAAAATGCCCCTAGTGCCGCCATTTCTGGTGAAGTAGCCAACTCTCTCTCTCTCTCTCTCTCTCTCTCTCTCTGCCTTTCCACGAATGTATAGAGGAGCTCGTATTGCGTCAAGCTCTATCCCCGTTGACCGTAATTAAGGAAGTGCTCCCTTTGACCATCCTTGTATGCCTAAAGGATACAAATCTCGTTGCTAATTGATGAGATCCAACTCATAAGTTAGAAGGAATTTATGGTTTGAGTGAGAGCGTATATAATAATGATCTGACGTATGTAATTGTATACATAAGAGGCCAATTGAATTTCAAACAACATCAAATTTACTGAATTTTCTTTGGAAATATTACAAATACCATTCTCCACTTCACGCTTCATATGAATTATCTTCGCATTTCAAACCCTACCACCACCGACATCACTTTTAACGGTGGACTTCATATTGTATCTCCACCCATACATAATTTATCAAGTTGCGATTTTCTTTTCCAAATTACCCCATCCTCAACTTTAGACATCAAGTGTGCATGAGGGAAAATAAATCTTTCTAGATTAGAGAGATGTAGAATGTAAATTTTGAAATGGATAGATGGCATTTAATACGAAGATAAAATTATAGATGACTTCGCTGCCATTTCATTTTTTTAACGCATGGATACGAAGTTTTCTTTAATTTTTATTATCCCCACAACCAAACCCCCCCCAAAAAAAAAAAAGGAAGTTTCCTAATATATTTGGCTTATGATGTGACAGCACCATGGTATTGTGTTTTGTCCATAACCAGGAACAGCCAGGATGTTAAAATTTAATGAGATTTGATTACAAAGGTTCGACCAATTTCTGTGTAGTCAAAATGGCATTCTCTTTTGGAAATGTCGTTTTCGATGATTCTCCTTGAATTCCGGTTCTCATCACCGAAGTTTCCCATCGCTGGTGGTTCAGGGGATTGACGGTTGCGCCATGAGCTTTTTGTAGAATTTTTTTTAATGAAAGTGCATTTTGTCCATATGTATCGTGGGAATGTTTAAATCAGTAAGAAATGTTTGACTATTTACATTGATGAATAATGCAAACAAGTTAAAGCTATTCGAACGGTCAATTCTGCCAGACGACAAAGCAAACTTAATTTTGTGAAAAAATGTACCCTTAACCATTATAAGCAGAGCAAGAAAGTTCGGTGGGGTTGATTACTATCCCTTCACTTCATTCTTTTACATTAAATTGTAATCAGAACTGGCCTTTTGCTAGAAACCAACAAACAAATAACATCAACCCAATCGAGAAATTTTCAACATATACAACTGAGATCTCTTTTACCGAATTTGTGATGGTCTACTCTAATTTCTTCTTTTTATTGTGATGATAAAAACCATATTTTTGGTAGATAAATTTCAAATCCAAGAAATACCCCACTAACTTAAACTAGCTGGAGCCAAAACCCAAGTTCTTTTCTTTTTGGTTGAAGCCAAAACCCGAGTTTTTTACTTTTTTTCGGTCTCACTCGTCTCTTCTATGTACATGTGTGTGCAATGCTCACGTGGATCGAACCATGGACCTGGTAATCTTTTGCCCGACCCCCCAAATCCTTTTCCAGCAGGGCTGGATGCTTGTTGGCAAAAGAATCCCAAGTTGAGTAGTTCAGATATGAGATGGTTTTTCAATAGATGATAGAGAAATCGGGTCAATTCAGCCCCATAAGTCAAATGAACACACAAGACTGTTCTTTAAGCACTAAGCCAATTCAAAAAGGCAACAGGTTAATTGTGTGCTAATTTCACCTTTTAGCTAAATAGGGGGAATACGAAGCAGATTCGTACTAAGAGTTAATATTTTCGGGAATATTATCCAAAAAATCATAAACGTATTTTATGGTGGTTTATTCGGTCCTAAACCTTTCATTTTTGCCAATTCAATCCTAAACCTTTTGATAAATTGCTAATTCAATCCTAAACATTTCAATAGTGCCAACATAGTTCTAAAGATTTTAAGATTTGCCAAACTAATCCTAAACTTTTTAAAAAATTACCAATTTAGTCCTTCTAGCTTATTTTACTGATGTGACCATCTAGTTAGCATTGACCGGCTGTCTTATGTGATACAACTGATGCTAACATGAATAATATTTTTTAAAAATTTCCAAGCATTTTTATTGAATTTTTTATTTTCTTACTTTTCCTCTTTCCTCTTTTTACCAAAAAAAAAAAAAAAAAAAGGAAAACAAACATAGGGCTAGTGACCCCCCTCCCCCAGCCCTTGGGTGAGGGCTTGCGAACCCTCTCTATGCCCAGTGAGGGAATCACGAGCTCTCAACCAAGCCATCGCAAGCCATAATGAGGGCGTTGTAGTACCCTCACAGGCTGTAGTAAGGGTTGTGACCCTCGCCTAGGGGCCAACAACTTGCCGGCTCTTGCTCAATGGCTAGTGGAGGTTGCCAGCGTTGTGGTTTTTATTATTATTATTATTATTATTATTATTATTATTATTATTATTATTATTATTATTATTATTAAGAAAGAGGGGAAAAAAAGAAAGAAAAGAATAAAGAATAAAAATTTGGAATTTTTTTTTGAAAGAATTAAAAATATTGTCCACGTTAAAACTAGCCACATCACATAACACAGTTGGCACTAATTGGACCTCCACATAATTGATTTCTAGCTAAAATTAATTGAAAAGACTATATTGACAATTTTTTAAAAAGGTTTAGAACTAGTTTGGCAAATCATTAAAATGTTTAGGACTAAATTGACACAATGGAAAGTTTTATGACAGAATTGGAAAGTTGTTAAAAGGTTTAGAATTGAATTAGTAAAATTGAAAGGTCTACAATTGAATTGGGCTGTAGAATAGGTTTAGGATTTTGTGGGCAATTTTCCCTAGTATTTCCACGTCAATCGCGTGCTTCTTCTTTTGACCTTCCTTAACAAGACAAATTCTATACCGATGGGAGTGAACCGGACGTAATTCCAAGCTCCAATATATTTGGCCGCCACATGCTGGGGTGGTGGCTCAGAATCAGATTTCTTCCAATCAGAGTCCCTTTTAGTGCAGCGCTCAAAGAAAATACAGCTCTAATTAATGTAGGAGTGCTCAACCTCTCGGGTTATTGGCAAAGAAATTACTTGAGTGTGGCCATCAAATTGGACATTCTTTTTATTATCTTTTATAGGTTAGCTGGATTGACTTCGAGGCTTCGATTAAATAACCATGAAATGTCAAGCTTTATGTTTCTAAGTTGAATTTGTCCTCCTCAGTTACGGGTAAAGACGATATTTGTCCATAATTATCATACGGGGTCCATTTTGTTATCAAATTTTCAAACAATCATTTACATGCCACAACTTTCGAAGAGTGACCATTGGAGTAACTTCGATTAACTGTACTTCCATAATTTTTCATTTTAAAGAGATTTAGAACCGAATTACATTTGGCTTGAGATGTCAAGGGCATACTTATCCTTAGAGGAAGAGCACTAAATTCTATGTACATAATGGGATCAAATTTTTAAACTTGACACAATTGAATGTTGAACTTTTGGTAGTTTAATATAAAAATCTGCCTATAGGAAAGTTGTAGTTTGACACATAAGCAATTTTTCGAGATTCTTGGTTAGAAGGGCTTGATTACACTTAAGAAAAAAAAATATATATATAATCACACCGATTCAAATATATAAAACTCATTTAAAACTATAAATGAAACATTTTGCCATGCCACCTTTAATGGTAAGCTATTAGCTACATATAAAATGAACAATAACTGATTCTGAACTTTCGGCTTGTATGACCGATGAGATATATAGAGAAGATCCTCCAATAAATCTAATAGGCAAGATTCTTTGGAGAAGTCACTTTTGAAAGCAGTTAACACAGACCATTCAAATTAGAATTATGTGAACCCCATTCATTCAATTTAATAGATGAATTAGTGAGGATGGTAATGCTTTCATGGTTATAAATAGCCACACAATTATAAGTCCATTACCATCAACTCTCCGAAATCAAACCTGTCCGTCCTCCATTCGTAGCCCAAACAAATTGAGTCCTATCTCAATTTCATCATCTCTCTCCTAAATAAAACGCAACTAGTCCTGACCAATCTTTCATTTTGCTGCTTCATCTTCTTATTTACCGTTCTTTATTAAATTTTCTTGTTTATCAGATATGGCAATATTGTCCCAAGCCATAGGAAACTTCTCTCTGATTATCTTTGCACTGATGATCTCTCGTGAAATTCTCTTCATAGATGGAAGGCCAATGAATCCTCCCATAGCTCACAATGCCAATTCCCTTAAAGAAAACAACCAAATCAGTTCAGCGAAGCTCGTAAGCAGAAAAATCGATGTGCCACAAAAGATTGCAGTGAAAGGAGAAGTATTGTCGCAGGGTTTTGGCCTTGACGATTCAACAACTGCTGGTGTGGATGACTTTCGTCCCACAACGCTGGGAAACAGACAGAGGGTCGGCCATTCTTTTCCTCGAGGAAGGGATGTCAAATCAGTAGAAATAAATGGAGGTGATTGGCAAGTTGTTACCGTGTCAAGAAACGACTTCCGACCCACGGGGCCCGGTCATAGCCCTGGTGTTGGCCATTCTTTCGAAGACAAGGCTACAGCAGAACCAAATTCGTAGTGATTTGGGGTTCATATAAGTAAAGGCTTGTTCTTCATTTGGATGGCTGGTTCGTAAAGTTGTTTTATCAAGTAGTTTAGGCTCAAATCCTCTTATTAGTTAATATGGGATCTGTGCTGTTCCTCTGTCATGGAGAATTAAATGACAATGATTTATGTATCTGTTGTCAAGTGCATGTGTAAGATCATTGTTCGGAGACGCAGTACAGATGTTGTAATCTCTCTTTCACGCGTTCGCAGCCGAGTTCATGTCAGCTTAGCGCACTCTAAAAAACGCACTCTCTTAGGTGCATGCAGGAGAGCGCACGTCATCACATCCATTTGTACCAATTCATTTTTAAAGATTAGAATCGTTCTGATTTAATAATAAATCTTTTTAACTTTTGCTAATTGAGTCAATCCGATTAATTTTGATAGAAAAATGCTAATGTAGACGTCAAACGTCGTATGTGGTACGATCGGTGCTAGTGCAAACATTTATAAAAAAAAAAAAGAAGAATTTTTTATAATTTTTTTTCTTTTCATTTGTTTTTTTGGACTACTGATTGGCAACAACCCTTGTCAGGGTTGGCAAGGGATATGGGAGGGGCCGTGATTCCCTCACTTTAGTAGGTGAGAGTGTCATGGCCCTCGCCTAGACCCTTGCCAACCATAACAAGGGCATTGGCCAAGGGTTGCGACGTCCTGACCAACCATAGTGAGGGCTCGCAAGCCCTCACTCAGTGCCGGTGAGGTTTAAGCTAGCAACTCTCGCCAGCTTTTAGTCTAGAAAAGTAAAAAAAAGAAAAAAAAAAAGAGAAGACCAAAAAAATCAAAATATAATTAAATAATGTCCACGTTATCATCGATCGTACCATATAGGATGATGGAATATCAATGATTTCTTGCCAAAATTGATTGGATGGATTCAATTGGCAATTGTGAAAAAGTGTAGTACTAAACCGATGCAATTAAAAGATTTAGAATCGAATTACACAAGTGTAATGAATTTAAGGCTTTTTTATAATTGTCCCCACACATATTAAGGATCTAGGCAAACTTAAATGAAATGGTCTTTTAAGCAATGGATTGGAGCTCTCTTAAGAGCACTGTCTTCTTGGAGGATAGATGAGCGGTCGAGATGCATTTGTAGGCGATACTCCATATCATAATCAGATAAATTGAGTAAATTTAATCCCTAACTTGAGCAAAGCTCATTTGGATACTTAAAATGACCAATGATGGTCCATAACTTCAAATTTCACACAAGACATCATCACAATTTTTATTTTTTTTAATTAACCTGAAAAGAGAATGCTCATTGCGTGATCCCTGTTAAATTGTTCAAATTATTTCTTTCTTGCTTCATTGATAGGGCACGCCATGTTACTATGTCAAAATTGTGTCATTTTCAAAGACGTAACTACAAGTTAGAGAAAAGGCAAGAATGACTATACCAATTTATCTAAGAGGGCCGCACCCTGAGCGGATTTGTATGAAGGAAGCCTGGACAGTATATGCCAAAAACTCTATATGACTTTCGGCATGCGTAGGCTGGCTTTTCCACATAAGAGTGATGCGTATCATCATTTGTATTGACAAGGTAAAGAATGGATTTGAAGAGATTTAAACAAAAGATCTCCCACTAAGAGTTCATATTAAACTTTTAGATAAAGGCATCAAGTGATATTTACATATTCGAGCGAAACTATATTTCAAATATGGTCTAGGCACATACATGTCTCGTTGATGTTTCAATATATTTCAGAGTATTGCCTCTCATTAAAGGTTCTTTACACATTTGCCATTCTTTATTTGTGAGACACAGCAAATTAATTAGGACAGTTGATAATGGTCTCAACCATCAATATGACATTAAATAGTTATTTGCAATACAACCTTAATTAAATGGTTGAAAGGGTAGTTCAGACATTTGTATTTGAAGTACGTAATTAGTTGTAAATGTACAAAGAAAGGCTAATATTATCATGGCAAAAATAAATTTGTGCATGCACGCATGTGCCCATCAAGGTCATAAGTAGAAATGAGACATCTGTGTAGATGGTCCAAATCTAGAGAAGTTTCTAAGCATTTTGTAGGATTCGAATCGACGATCTTTAATTCCTGAAAGTAAAAAATCTCTAATGACGCAACCAATTATGTCAATTGTGAGAGATTAAACATTTAATTTTTGGGGAATACTAAAGAGAACAATTAGGAAAAGGTTTCAAATTGGGGCGAACGGACAAAAGTTCGCTAGTTTATGGACCGTCAACAGTGGAGGAAAAAGTTGGGAGTTTGATAACATGAGGAGCCCAACCACTTTTTGAAGTTTTAGTTTCCGTGGAGCAGAGAGAACAGGAAATATTCCACACCGCATGTTCATCGGTGACGGAAGGCACATGGAAGCACAGGGCCAGGGACGCAGCAAAAAATAGCTTAGTGCCCTAAATTTTAATTCTTAAAAACTAGAGAATGCGCATATTCCCGTGGAATCTGTCGATTGATTCTTATATCGGCCAAAGAATTGCTGGAGATCTTTGTTCGTATTCAGGGGCAAAAGCCGCCAGCCGCCATGTGCGACGGCTGGATCCTGCGGGAGTCTGGCGTCCGGTAGCTGTCAACAGATCTAAATTCCGGGAAATGTGTTCTCTGTCAGTACTTTTCACTTTCTTCAAGTAAAGTTATTTTTTGTATTAAACAAAGTTATATTCGGTTTTTTTCCAGTCACTTACTTCTGCAAGTTGACAAAGACAGCGACAATCACTATGGAAAAGTAGAACATTCAGCAGAAAACCAAGGGGTCAAAGTTTGTCCATGTGCTGCTCTGGGATTCAACTGTAAAAGTTCCAGTTGTTGCGGCTGAGGCCCCATGCTTAAAAGCTGCCATGGACGCACAGTGTGGTTATATTTAGTTTTGATAGAATAAAAAATCCCAAATCATAGCCGCCGGACTCGATTTCACATGGGTCAAGTAAAAAAAAGTTTGTGAAAGATCACTTACGTTGATGACCATTTGGCGGTGGCTTGTACTTAAGAATCAAATAATCGATTTTTTTGCATTGAGTTGGAGACTAGGGATGCTTTAATCTCTCCCCTTTGGGAAAAAAAAAATCCTAATCAGTATTGACTCAGGATTTTGGACCACTCTTAGCAAATAGGATTCTTGAAGTGATTCTCACCCTATAGCATGCTCGTATCAAATGGATTTAAAAGGTGGCTTTCACAATGTATTATTTTGTCGCAAATTGTCATTCTTGTTGGTGTGCTACTTTGATAGTACTTATAATAAGTTGGGTCTTAAACTAAGTACTTAAATATGACTGGGGAAGGTCATGACTATTTGGATATGGGTTGAACTTATGAATGAAACAACAAATGCTCTCTTATCCGAAATGTGAGGCTTAAGGTGCTACGAGTATCCATGTTGAAGAGAATCCTTGTTGAGGGGAATCCTTGTGTAAATCCGATCCTTTGCGAACCTAGTCCATATCACTTGTTGATGATAGTCAGCCCCACACAAATTTTTCTATGATCTACCCAATGTGATTATTTACGCATTGTCTTAGTATACATATACGGGGACCTCTCTTTTTATGAGGTAGTTATTGTGCCTTGAAAACGAAGGCTCGGACAGTTTAGTTCCTGCCAAATCCTTTTTGTCCTTCTCGGGAAGTGGGAATTCAGCGAGGATCCCCCAGCCTCACATTCTGGGATCACGTGTGAAGAGCTCTCAAGTACCAGCTTGCTATATCTTTACATGTACGAATTGATTTTTTATTAAACAAAAAAGGAAGGCCAGCGTGGCCTCAAGAAGAAGCTTTCTAGTGGCTTTTCTCCAAACTAATAATTAAAAAAAATAGAAGAACAAAAAGTGAATACCAGACTTATAACCTGGGAAGCACCAATACTCTCTTAGAGCCTTCATGTATACTCTTCGACACTCGAAAATTCGGCACCCGATACTTGAGTATGAATTCGACACGCAAATTTTTGACATATGAGATCAATTTTAAAAATTTCAATAAATGAAAAGTCAAAATGTGTATTTGTAAAAAAATAAAAATAAAAATAATAAATAGAGAAAGAAAAAAAACCTAATCTTATTTTCTCTTTTGACTATTACTTACAATGATAGACAATTCACCTTCTAGCTTTTTTTCTCTTCTCTTTAACACGTCTAATACGCAAGTCCAAAATGTAAATTACTTGTTTTTTCTCCAAATTTTATAGATTATTAGAATGGAGTTGAATTTGTCAAATTGAAATATGAATAATATTAATAAATGGTGGATTAATGTTTTTAATGTAAATTCATTCTAGGCTATTATTATTATTTATTTATTTGTGAATTTGACTCAAATTAATATGATAATTTATTATGTATATAAAAATTATACATTTAATATACCACATATCTCAACTCATCGAAATTTTTTGTTTTTTTTAGAAATAACGTGTCGGCGTATTGTGTTGTGTCACATGACGCGTGTTGGTGTCAGTGTTACTTAGCCTATAGCATCCATTAAAAACCCTCTATCTATGTTTGGGAGCTTAAGACATTATTGTAGCTTAATTAAGTTTCAAGTAAAGTGCCCATCACCAAGTAGAAGTTAGTGAAAAATAACACAATCAATCTTAAACCTATTGAATGGATAACAATTCATTTTTAAATTTTGTCAAATTACTGCAAAACCCTTTAACAAAATTCCAATATAGTTCTTATGGTCAATTTTCGTTGGATATTACTAATGTGACAATCCAATTATCACTAGTCATCTTACATGATGCATTGCCATGTCATCAATTTCCAATGACAATTGATTAAAGAGATTACAAAAGATTTATGACTAAATTGATAAAATTAAAAAGTTAAAAAATGAAATTGGGAAGATGATACTACAAGTACCACAATTTTCATAATGCGCTTGGTGCCAAATTTTTTCCTGAATTACTTAAGTGTCATTTTTGAAAAAAGAAAAGACCACTTAAGCTCCAACTTACTCCTTCAATCTTCATGAAGGGGAGGGTTTGAATTAGATCTGTCCCTCCTTTTCCTTTTTCCTTTTTCTTTGGTTGATTTGGTTTTTTGTTATCTTTTTCTTGCTTTCCACTTGTTTTGTGAAGCTTTTCTCTTCTGATCTAGTCTAGATCTAGAAGATTCTCTCTTTTATTTCAAGGAGATTTCTATCCCAATCTAGTTTAGATTTAGGGATTTTGTGCGTATAATTTTAGGATTTTGCTCTCCTTAGATTTTGTTGGTGTATAAGTCTAATTTTGAAGAAGATTGGAGGAGTCTCATCAAGGATTCACTTTCACAAGTATCAGATTTATGCTTGTTCAACCTTGTTTCTCTAAATGGCGATGGTGTTGGAGACATTGCACCTAGGCGTGCACCGCCAAAAGGCAAAGTCTTATTAATAAATTGAGGTCTTAGTGTGTGGTCATTACTAAAGATAGATTTAGTGATCAATGCCGATTTTGGTTTAAAGAAATTTCATATTTACTCTTTGAGCTAGTGACTCCTAACCTTATTCTTACAATTCCTCTTGTTATGAGGAGCTTTTTTTTATTTTTATTTTTTTGAAGTGTCTCGGATTTGTATTAATTTTCAGTTGGATTGTAATGTTTCTCATTTGTCTTTTTGTGGATATATATTTGAAATGTTACTTTGACCAAAAAAGAAAAAAAAAGTTCCAGCTCTAATGTGGGATATCAAAAATTTGACATGGCAATGTTTCATCACTTTTTTGGATTGATGTGGCTCACCAACAACCTAACTCAACATCCCTAAGCAATGTCGTTTAGCATGGTTTCCCCCAATTTAAAACCCTAATTTGACCCAATCAACGAAATGCACAATTTATTATAGTCAATGGTTCGTTCTAGTTCTGCTGAAGAGGACAATGTGACAAGATTGATTTGACAATGATGAAATGAAGTTGGATTCAAGAATTCAAAAGTTTCCCTTCAGGCATCAAAGAGGTAGTATGATCAACGAAGGGATAGTAGTACAGCTGTGAGAGGTAAAAACACTGACCGGACAATAAACTCATGTTAACTTCATTTGAGCATTTTATCAAACAGGTAGTGAGCAATCAGTTTAAGTTCATCATTTCAATCTGAAACGTCGATTCTCTGCTATCTTCTTTCCAAATAATAAAAAATTAAAAAAGAAGTAAATAGAAGACATTCAAAAAATCAAAGAAATCAGCCTAAACCAATCAATTCTACTCCTAAGCAGAGACAAATGCATTTCGGCATCTTTCTTATCATTAGAACAACGAAAAAGTAAGCAGAAGTATTACCTTGTTAACTGATCAAAAGCCTCTGTTTGGTGATTAGAGTCTCCAAGAAGTGATGACAGGTAGAATCAACAGTGGTGGAGGGAACCTTTGATTGAAATTTGACCACATCAATGCTCTCAAATGCGAAATAAGGGGAAACAGAGTAAGGCAGAGCAATCTTGGTACTATTCCAAAAATGATACCAGCAACAATGAACTGCAGCAGGGACAATGCAAATCAAAGTCTATAGGTGATCGTCAACCGACACTCGAGCTTTTCAAAACTTTCGCTCACAAAATGGGGAGAGGTGAGCATAGCAAGTAGCAATATAGACAACTCTATTATAAGATCTCCAACTTGCAATCTTGTTGAGCAAATGACATATCATATTTAAAAGCTCTATTGCAAGGACATGGATGACATGAGTGAAGTTCAAAAAATCAGTCCAGTGGAGAACAACATCGGCAAGAAACAGAGGAGCCCGAGAGAGACGGAGACTGGGTGGGAGGAACGTCGTTTGGTTAAAAAGGAGAGAGGGGGGCTAGAATTTCCAAATTGGCTTTTCTTTTTCATCATAAAGCCATGTAATTATAGATACTTAATTATAGGACTTTTGGATAAAATTTGTTGTCAGATGCACTTAAATAATCGTTTTTTTCCCCATATTTGGTACTTAAATGATATGGCAATGAATTATGGCATGAAAGTTATGACACTTACAGTATCATTTTCTTGAATAAAATGATATTCATATGATAGGTTTATGATTGAATAGATAATTTCCCTAAAAAACTAGGGGTCAATGGTTCCTCCTAATTCCAAAAATTTGGTCAAGTGGTTATATTCTTGCTTTTTCACCATGGAGGTCATGGTTCGATTCTTCGTGTGCGTAAAACCTTCTTTTTTAAGACCGGTTTCAAACTGATTCATCCCAGGAATGGGTCAGTTGTATTGATTCATCCAGGAATGGGTCGATTACACTGGTTGTCAAGTAAAATAGCAATTTTGGAACTAGAACTGGGAACTGATTGATTCTAGGTTCTCAAAATCGGGAGTTGAACTGATTCTTCCTAGAACCGACCGATTGAAAAAAATCGGCACCAAACTCGATGCTCATCCCAATAGAAGTCACCACTCCCCTTGATATGTTCAATTGTCAAAAACATGACTCTATGATATGGTTGTTTTTAAGGGCAAGGCATAATGTGATTTTGATCAAACAAATTCTCACAAGTTATGATTTTGCTCATGCATTTGCTAGCAACTTATAGTATTGCGGTTAACAATACAATCTATAGTTGAGATGAATAGATTGTTTGAAAACTCAAATGATATTGCAAGACTAAGATAAGATATACTTTGACAATAGCAGAAACAAATTGAATATAGCAGGTGCTTCTATAAGACATTTATAGGCAACAATGAGCAGATAGAAAATAGGACTAAGAGATTTATAGTGATTCAATTTTATCCACATGCTTATGTCAAATCTCCATACTAACAGCCCTAACAGTGATTCAAATCTATTAATAATCTCCAAGAGAAGTTACAATCATCAAGTGTTGCTTCTATTTCTTGATAAATCACAATATTGGAATGCAAGTACTGTTATCATACTTATGCAAATCTCTTATTATGATTAAAAAGCAACAAGGAGTATACAAAGAATTATCTCGCATGGACAGTAGCACGATTTTGCTTGTAATAGAGAAACATATGATAATAACATAATAGCTTTCTCAACTATCCATCTAATCCCTTCCAACTGCCTTGACCTTAATATAGATGTTCATCTTCTAATCAATTTGCACAATATGTTGCTCCTTATCACTTGATAGGAGCATGTGCCCTTGTCAACATTTCATTGGTGCTATTCAACATATTCTTTACTAAATGATTTGCGATCTATAATTTAATGGTCTTTTGGAGCATATTAATATCGAAAGGCTTGAGATGATCACTTTAGCTTGGTACCTCCTGTTAGGGAAATCCCTTATGATGTTTTGAAGATGACAAAATAAATCAAAGGCTACTAACATGTTTAATGGTTAAGTAATAGACCATGCAGATGATAGAACATGTAAATGATATTGTCAAAATTTGAAGACGGCCAGAAGACTGAACGTAACATATGTCCAAAGTATATCTTAAAGATTTCCAGACTTCTGTGTCAAAGTCTAAAGACTGCCAAACTTTAGTGTCAAAGTTTGTTCTACATCAAAAGTCTATCAACTTTGATAAATTCCAGACTGAACGTGAATGAAAAACCAGAAGACAGACTCTATGCTGAAGCTAAACTTATTTAGACTGTGTCCAGATCTCAAGGCTAAATTTGTTCAGAAGCAGTTATGCTCAAACTCATATTGTAAATTCTATTGCACTCAGGCTCAGATTGTAAAGTCTATTGCACTCAGACTTTACATCCAGATTCGACAAAACATAATACAAGCCCTAATCATATAACGGCTAGTGATCTGGTTTGGATTCTACATCAAGATTGATTTGATTGACTCAATCTAATTAATTGACGATTGGATCTTGAAGACAATAACTTTCGATATGAAGAAGCTCTACTTATGGAAACCAAGATTCTGTTTGTATTGACGATCAGAATCAATTTGGAATTCTACTTTTGTCACTCAACAACTACCAAATCTTCTAGATATAGATCTGTCCAATGGGTATATTGGAAGACGATTCTCTAAGATACTGTCCAACGGCTAGTTTGGAAGTGGATGAATATTTAAGGAGATCAAGGACTGATGAGCAAGCAAGAGACGGAGCGTAGAATTTATAATTCCAAAGTCTGAGCAACCTTTGATCATACATTTATCTCTTGTGAGCTTAAACATTTATGATCGTGAGAGAAATACCAAAAGAGTGACTTAGTGAGATAGTATGATCTACTACTAAGTGTTTGCACTCAAACTTGTAATCTCTTGTTGATTGCATAATGGAATCCAACAGAAGGCTATTAACGTAGGAGAGTAGACGTAGGCTTGATCTAAGCCGAACCACTATAAACCTTGTGTTCTTATTATTTTCCCTAAACTCTTTTATTTTGTTCGTAGTTCTATTTAACTACTAAAGTCTGATCTCGCTCAAAGTCTACTGCTCTTTAGACTTAGTTTCAAAAGTATGTTAATCTTCAGACTCAGTTTCAGAAGAAAAATATTTCTACTATTCTTTGTGAAAAATTTTCTCCACACCTATTCATCCCCTCTAAGTTTTCATACTAATACTTTCAGTTGGTATTAGTGCCAAGTGCTCGGTTTATAAAAGTGTTTTTACTTTTGAGCTAAAGATCTTTTATGGCTAGTATCTTGGCACCAGGACTTATGGAAGGACAAAGCAACACCAAGCCACCATACTTTTATAGAAATGAATACAACGTTTGGAAAAACAAAATGAAAGCATTCCTAAGATCCAGAGATCTCTTGCAATGGGATGTTGTAGAAAAATGAATCAATCCCACTGTTGCGTTTACATCAAATAAGAATGTCAAAGACAAATAAACAAAACCCCCTGCTCCTATGTCTCGGACGGAAATATCCAAAAGAGAAGCGCTTGATGCAAACGACATTTATTTTTTATATTGCGATTTGTCTCCTGCTGAATATAACATAATCTCTTCATGTGAAACAACAAAAGAAGTTTGGGATAGACTTCATGTTACATATGAAGGGACTAATCGTGTAAAAGAGACAAAAGTAAACTTCCTGCTTGGCCAATATGAATCCTTCAAGATGAAGCAAGGAGAGTCAATTGGAGATATGTTCAACCGTTTTACAGAAATTGTAAATGGTTTGGCATATCAAGGTCATCCAATTTCTTCTCCAATGAAGGTCAACAAACTTTTGCGAGGTTTCTCGAAAGATTGGAACCGTGTCAAGACCTCAATTGGGGAGATTCAGAGGATTATGCCACTTTCCGTTGATGAATTGATCAACACTCTTCAATCCTACGAAGTGGAACAAATTGTTGATGATCTCGAAAGTAAGAAGTCCATTGCACTTAAATCTAATGCTGATTCTGATGATACGAATTTAGAAAATGACATGGACGACAAAGAACTTGCTTTTATGATCAAGAAATTCAAAAAGCTGAGTAGAAAATGAATGAAATTTGATGGAAGAAGACAATGCAAGCAGAATGGGTAGAAAAAAACAATGAAAGAAGATGATGAGTAAGGAAATATATGCTTTATGGCACATTCAAATTTAGACTCAAATTTGGAATCAGAGTTTGACTCAAACACAGACTCAGAATCAAAGTTTGATTCAGACGCAAACTCAGAATCCGATGAAGAAATTGAGGTAAAACATTAAAAAATTCCTATCAAAGTTCTTAAGTATGTAAATGAGCTTTGCTTAAATCTCAAATCTTATCTTAAAATGATCTCCAAACTAAAAAAAGGAGAATTCACGGCTTAGACAACAGGATCTTTCTCGAAAAGAAAAGTTTGAAATTTTGCAAAAAGATTTTCTACAAACAAAATCGTTTGTAATATTATCCGTTCCATGCGCTTGATAGGTGAATTCAGTGCTAAGAAGATCTTACATCATGTCTATAGAACCAGAAATTCTCTAAGCACCTGTTTCTCTTGCTCCTTCTTCTTCATCTTCAACTCCTCTAGAATTTCGTGTTTAAAATGCTTCTAAGATAGATTATCTTTATGAAGTCTCTCTTAGTGATGAAACCAAGATTTCTGAAACCCAACTTCCTCTCATGAACCCTTACTCTGCTTTTGCCAAACCCAACTCATCATTTTCACCTATCCGCTCCATCCGCCAACTTATTCACCAAACCCCAAAGCAAGTAAAGGAGTATGTCCAGTCCTCCAAATTTGACCAGCATCCCATTCCTGCCATTGAAAATGAGTACTTTGTTACTCTCCAAATTCCTCCAGAGTTCCTTAGACAATGGGCTCAACAGGGATACACTCATGTCCATTATGGAGCTGTTCGTCTTGCTCTTACCTTTCATGGTCGTAAAGGTTTGCCAGTTGTGGCAAGAATAGCATTGTTGGATACCAGGTTTTTACAATACCAGCATGCTTGTATTGGTACTATCCAAACAACTTTAAATGCTGAACAGTCTTTGTGACTCTGTATCCAAACTTCAACATCGCTCTTTCAGACCCCCAGTTACTTTCTTTTCTGAAAGTCCAAGTCCAGCTCACCGAAGCCCCTCAAACTGCTGACTCTGTAGCTGCAACTCTACATTACCAGACGGTTTATCGAGTGCAGAACCATGCACTTGACCTCAACTTCAACAATGGTAATGAAGATGCTTTGTTCATCTCTATGCAGAATGACCAGGCATCATGTATCCATGTTCCTAGACAGATCCCAAATGATACATTGGCCAAGCTCCTTCCAGAGACCTGGATCACCAACTACGAAAAGTTACACCAGCATAACAAGCCTTTCTAGTCTACGGACTTAGAGTTTGTACGAAAAAAAGATGGAACTGTTTCCATCAAATTTGGCAAGGAAAAGGAAGAAAGTCCTTCTATCTTCCAGACCCTCTTCATGATTGAACCATGTGTTCCTCAATCAATTTCCGAGCCAGACCCAAAAAAGCTTGTTAGACACTTCAACGCTGATGGACATCCTGTCCATTACTATAAAGACAACTATGTCATTGTTTTTGGGATCCTTTTTGTCAATGTTCCTATTGTACAAAATCCCCTGACGAGGTAGATCCTTTT
Organism: Eucalyptus grandis; assembly: GCF_016545825.1. Taxonomy (NCBI): domain Eukaryota; kingdom Viridiplantae; phylum Streptophyta; class Magnoliopsida; order Myrtales; family Myrtaceae; genus Eucalyptus; species Eucalyptus grandis. Next base: position 22,288,981 of record NC_052620.1, read on the forward strand.
GCAAAATCTCCACCTCGAAGGAAAAAACCAAAGGATAAGGTGTACCAAAGGTACTTAAACGGAGATTCATCCGTTGATACTCTTGGTGAATGTGAAAAAATACCAGTTCATGGTTTCCTATGCACCACCTCCACCACCAGAGTACAATGTTACATCCCAAGCCTTACCAGATCCACCAAAATCACCTCCACCATCTCCTCCCCAGTAAAAACAAACTTTCTCTCCGTTTTATAAGCCAATCCTCAAATGGGCTAAGAAACATTCTTACCCACTTGAAACTCCACTAGAAGCACCATCCACTTCTTCCATCGCCATGTTTCAGGAAACTGACTTTCCCCCTCTTGCTAGAGAAAGTTCTTCTAAACTCTCGTTTCTGACTTCAGAAGAATTTATTGATTCACATGGCAGATACCGCCATGTTCCTAAGATTCCAACCCCCACTGATGTGGACGAACATGGGAGACAGAGAAAGACTCCTGCTGCTGAAGCTGTTCTAAATTGGCAATCAGAGACTCTGTTGGCACAAAACAATGCCTTTAAAGCAATTGATTCTAAGATTGGAACTGTGCAACAAGATCTCCGAAGGTATGATGAAAGCACCCAAAAAAAAAAAAATACTTTCTGAGTTCCAGAAAAGGCTTCACGCCTTGGAATCAGGATAGCATCTTGGGTATCATTATCTTAAAAGCCTAAAGCCAGAAATAGAAAAGCTCAAGAGGCAAATCCAACTTATTGAAGAAGGAAGGTTTAGACCTTTCGATCCATTGGCACCTTCTGTTAGAACCGGGTATTTACCTCCACTGCCACAGACATCTATTTTTGCCACTATTCCAGAAGATCCATACAGAAGAGAACCCGACATGGTAGAAATACGAAATCGCCTCAAGGCCCTGTAGAAGGACAAAGGAAAAGAAAAAAATGCCGCCTACAGAATCAAGCTCGATTGTCATAAGAAAAAGATCAGAACAAATGATTATCCAACCCATTAGAATCCTTTCTGAAGGATTTGGGTACTTAGGAACCTGAACCTGCTACTCAACAACCTGATCCTGTTATCCCAGAAAAGCAGATCTTGTTCCCAGTTGAACACACTACTCCTGAGATTGAATTAGATTCAGTATCTCTTTCCTCTTCTTCATCTTTCTCCATTCCTACAGTTGATTCTCTCCCCATTGCACCAGTAACTTCATCAATATTCATGGCTGACCCTCCTGATGATGAAATGGAATCAAACTATTCTGAGCCATAAAATGTTCAGACAAACAATTCTTCTCAGCATGTGTCCATAGCATCAAAACAGTTCTTCACTATCGATGATATTCCTGATCATAAATGGCCACAAATACTTGAAGACTTTCATACTTGGTTGAATACTCAGTCCATCACCAACCATGATATGAATGATGTTCTTTACAACTTTGTTACAAGGTTCACAGGCAGCCTCAAACTCCGGTGGCAATCAATTTCTGAACAGGACCAGATTCATTTCCTGATGTCACCAAATTTCGGTCATGCCATCACTCTCTTATATCATGTCTTTGTGGGAAAACCCACTGATCTCATAGAGATAAAAAGAAGAGATTTTTTCGAAAGAAAATGCTGCTCCCTCCAGAAGAAGCATCTTGATAAGCATTATCGAGTGATGCTTCAACTTTTTTACCAAATTGGCACAGATCCAAATTTAAAGCATGTTCTCCTTACTTCCATCCGTAAGGAACTATCTCAGATGGTTGAAAGATCCTTTTTTGGAAAACAAAGGAGAGTACAAGATATCCCCTTGGGAGAAATACAGCAAGAAGTCCATATGTGCCTAGAAGAATTATGCTTAAAGTGCCAGATGGTCTGTACATACATCACAGATGACAAACGCCTTGAATCAGCTTGCTCTCGCCAGAAGTTGAAAATCAAGTGCTCCAAGCAAGACTATGATGGTACTTGTGGTAAGTACTCTCGGAAAAAGAAACATTACAAGAAGTTTTGGATAAACAAATCCAAACATGGTTCCAAGCATTTCCGGAAAAAGAAGAAATGGCGATACCTACGCAAAAGGAAGGATCGCACAAGCCACAAGAAATCAAACCGTTGCTACATCTGCAACCAGAAAGGACATTTTGCCAAAAATTGTCCACAAGCAAGAAAAGGTCAGAATCGTCTAATTCATCACATTGAGAATGAAACAGGCATTTCTCTTGAAAATGATGACATTGAATCCTTATTTTCTGCTGACGAAGAACCATGTGAACAAGCTCTCTGTGTCATTCCTTCTTACCAAACTTCTAGTGAGACTGAGTCAGACTTAGAATCTGAAGATATTTTTCATATATCATCCTCATCTCCAGAACCTAACTTTGACATATTTTCAAGTCAAACTCACTGTCCCCCTTTCCCTGTAAAAATCCTCACTTCAAAGTTTGCCAAACCAATTGCGGGACTCCTTACATCTGCTACTAAGTGTTTGCACTCAAACTTGTAATCTCTTGTTGATTGCATAGTGGAATCCAACAGAAGGTTGTTAACATGGGAGAGTGGACGTAGGCTTGATCTAAGCCGAACCACTATAAACTTTGTGTTATTATTCTCTTCCCTAAGCTCCTTTATTTTGTTCATAGTTCTATTTAACTGCTAAAGTCTGAACTCGCTCAAAGTCTGCTGCTCTTCAGGCTCAGTTTCAAAAGTCTATTATTCTTCAGACTCAGTTTCAGAAGAAAAATATTTCTATTATTCTTTGCAAAAAAATTTCTTCACACCTATTCACCCCCTTCTAGGTGTTCATACTAGCACTTTCTCCTCCAAGTCCTCCTAAATGACTGGTCAAATCAAACTTGTTATCCTCTTGTCAAGGCCTATATCTTTGTAAACTTCCTTCGTTAAAATTTAGGAGAACCATCAATATTATCACAATCTTCGTAAAATTATCATCGATTCAACAAGAAGGACATCTAAAATCATTAGGTAGATATTAAATTAAGGATAGTTTTGAAAGTATCATACCATAGAGAGTTTTCATTACACATGTAAATGGAAATAAGATTTCTGTGACACATTTTTGTATTTGGCAATAACCATTAAAATCTTGCAAAAGTAATTAGACATACTCATTGAAAGGAACAACGCGAATAAATGGGTGACACAATTTTCCTACCATCGACACATCTCCCATTTCCATCTAATTGACTGTTGGATTTGCATCACCTATTAACAACCATCAAATTAAAATGAAAATCCTCATTATCTCCTTGATCATGCCCTCCTGCACTATGGACTATGCCACCTACCCATAACCGAGGGTTCGTTGCCACCTCATACTAACCATCATCTCTGGCCTTTGCTCGTTGACACCACTATTCTTCTCACAACCCTACTAGATGAGCCAATGCCAATCGCCTGTCGCCTTCTCTCTGTCGTCCTTCATTCATCATCTCTTCCTTGTCATCTCTTTGCGCTCACTTTCTTTCCACTGCTTCGGCTGCACCAACCTCCATGACCTCTCTCGTGCACACAGCCATTAACGATGATAACGTAGCTAACTAAGATATCAGGCTCAAACCAAGCCCGAGCCTCAAATCTTAGCTCAGTTGAAGCTCAACCAGACATTGATCTAGGTTGGCAGGGGCCATCATAGGGTTCTTTGAAGTTGACATCCGCTAGTAAGGAATTGCAACGGGGGAGAAAGATAGAGAGAAACAAAGCATAATAAATTTTAAGAAGTAATCTCCAATATGGATGGTATGTAAAATTTGACTTGCAATAATGATTTCATAACACTCACTTCTAGTAGCACATATCAAATGCTTTAACAATTTACTATGCCCGTGAGTTATTAAGTAACTTATCGATGTAATATTGCTTTTAATATCTTAAATTCTAGTATTCGAAAGTAGATTACTAAGTGCCATAATTTTGATGTTTGGATAGATGAGAAAGATTACTTGACTCCCTATTTGCAATAGGTACCCATTCCTATCATCCTTATCCTTCTTAGTTCTTTTGATTTGATAAGTCCAGTCATGTCGTGACCTTTCCAAAGGTGAATTTTGCAAAGAAAGCTAATGGATTATTGAGTTCGAAGACTTAGCACGGACTCTCCCAAGCCCTACCAATTGCAACTTGACACAAAAAATAATAATCCATTTAAACATGAAATTTTACTCAATTTGGAGCCGATACTAACCAATTATGTGTTGGACAAAACTCCTTTATTGTTTTGAAGTTGATAAAACTTTTCCTCAATCTAGTCTGAAAACTCCAAAACTTTAAGGTCAAAGTCTGAAGACCGACAGACTTTAGGATAAAGTCTACTCACGCTGACAGATTTCAGACTGAACGACACTGAAGAATGAAGATGTATTCAGATGCATGATTATCTTCAAGGATTTGATTCGTATGGTTCATGGATGACTTTATGGCTGGATATAGCACTTATATGATTGCTTATCCTTATTAGAATCAATTCCGATAATCAAATCTTTTGGAAGGCAAAAAAACTTGAAAGGTTCTACTTATGGAAACCAAGATTCTAATTGTATGGGCGAACATGATTGTTGGGTTTTTATCACATTCTTAAAACAACTCGAGATCTCCTTGATTGATTATGTCCAACAGGTAGATTGGAAGAACTCCTTTGGAAAGTGCCAATAGTTGTGATGGCATGAAGGAGTATTTAAGGCAGACTCTCTAGTTGTTCAAAAAAGTGCGTGAAGAAAAAACTTCAAAGTCTGAAGCTTCCTAGTTCTTTGCTATTTTATTTGTCGAAGCTCAAATTGTACTCAAGAGAGAGAGCAAACATTTGTGGGACTTCAGAAGAGTGTAGTAGAGTTTCTGCACTATGAAGTTGAGATTGCGTAACTATAAATTCTCTTTTGATTCATAGTGGAATTCAGCCAGTAGGGTGTCAGTGCTGAAAAGTGAACGTAAGCTTGATCTAAGCCGAACCACTATAAACCTTGTGTTTTTATTATCTTCCATAAACTCCTTTACTTATTCATAATTTTTTTTATTCGTTAGAGATTCAAGACTCACTCAAGTTCGTTGGTTATCAAACTCTGTTTCTACAGAAAAGTATTTTACAAGTTCTTGCAAAAGTTTCTTTTAACACCTATTCACCCCTCTCTAAGTGTTCGTACTAGCTCTTTCAATTAGTATCAGAGCTTGTGTACTCATTTTATTAAAGTGTTTTTACTTCTGAGTTAAAGATCTTTGGCTAGTATTTTGGTTTCAGGTTTGGTTGAAGGCCAAAGCAACACTAAACCTCCTTACTTTGATGGGAAGGAATACAATGTATGGAAAAATAAGATGAAGGCATTCTTAAGATTGAAAAATCCCATGGAATGGGATGTGGTAGAAAAAGAAATCAATTTTAAAGCTACATCAACTTCAAAAAGAGGAAAAGAAGTTACAGACGTTGGCGAAATGACACAAGAAGAATTAACCAAGAGCCAAGCTCTTGATGCTAAAGTTATCTACTTTTTATACTGTGCTTTATCTCCTACTGAGTATAATCGAATTTCTTCCTATGAAATAGCGAAAGAAGTTTGGGACAGATTGCATGTCAACTACGAAGAAACTGATCGAGTAAAGGAAACAAAAATCAATATTCTTCTCGGACAATGTGAAGCCTTCAAGATGAAGCCTGGAGAATCAATCACTGATATGTTCAGTCGTTTCACTGAAATCGTGAATGGGTTAGCATATCAAGGACAACCAATATCAGGACCAATGAAGGTTAATAAACTGATGCATGGACTCTCCAAAGACTGGAATCATGTGAAAACATCAATCAGAGAAATCAATGAGGAAGAAGATCCCAAAGGTAAGAAATCAATTGCTTTAAAATCTAATGATGATTATGATGATACAGATTCGGAAGAAGACATGGACGATGAAGAACTAGCGCTCATGATTAGGAAATTTAGGAAGTTGAATAGAAAAGGAAGAAGATTCAACTAGAAGAAGCAAGGCACTCAAAAATTCCAGAACAAATCAACTGAGGATGATGAAGTCAACAAAGATGTGATATGCTTTGAATGCAAGAAAAATGGGCACATCAGACCCAACTGCCCTTTGTTGAAGAAAAAGAAAGAAAGAACTGAAAAATACAAGAAGGCTCTCAAAGCAGAAACATGGAGTGATATTGAATGTGAAGAAAGTGATGAAGAATATGCCAACATATGTCTAATGGCCAAATTTGAATTAGACTTGGACCTTGAAACAGACTCTGATTTAGACTCAGACAAAAAAGTTGAGATGAGTAATTTAAAAATCCCTATTAAAGTCTCAAAGTATATAGATGAAATCTGTCTTAGTCTCAAAACATCTCTTAAAAGGATTTTCAAGCTAAAGAGGGAAAATTCTAAGCGAGGCAACATGAATCTTCTTGGAAAAAGAAGTTTGAAAGCCTGAACAAAAATTTTGCTGATTTGAAAGAAAACTCCGATTCCGTTTCTAAAGAAAATCTCTTTTTAAAAGAAGATATTTCAAATATCACAAAAATGTTTTCAAAATGATCTGAGAAATTAGAGAAAATTCTTTATGTACAAAGATTTTACTTTAACAAATCTGGTTTGGGAATGACTTTATAAATTGTTCATTTAATAGATTTTCCCAAAGTTAAAGAAATGATCAAACAAAGACCTACAAAGACATTTTACAAAAATCACTTTCAATTTTTTTTTGTAAAACCTATTGGTTGAAGTGCTCTACAATGTTCAAAATGTAATAGTTAAGAACATTTCGAGAAGGAATGTCCCAAGGTCCGGAGACCTGTTAAGAGGGACTGGGCAAAGACATTGTTTAATACTAAGTCCCTTGGACCCAAGAAAATGTGAGTACCAAAGAAAGCTTAAGTTCTTTTCTTGATCACAGGTCACTATTAAAAGAAAGATCAAATGGTATTTGGATAGTGGCTGTTCGAGACACATGACAGGAGACTCTAGTTGCTTTATAAAGCTTGTTAAATAAATGATGGAAAAGTTTCATTTAGTGGGAATAGCAAGGGAAGAATCGTTGGTTGTGAAACTGAAGATTGAAAGCCTGACCATAAACAATGTTTCCTTGGTGGAAAAACTAAATTATAATCTACTCAGCATCAGTCAGCTTTGTGGCATTGGATTCAAAATTAACTTCCAAGAAGGCATTTGTTCAAAAATAAGTAAAGATTTCTCTCAATCTTTAACTAGACAAAGGCATGGGAACATTTACCTCATGGATGTAAAACCATAAAGTTCTCAGTGTCTCATATCCATTTAATATGAAGCAAATATTTGGCATCGAAAGCTTGGTCATGTCAATATGAAGCAGATTGCCAAGATTTCATTCAAGAAGCTTATTCATGGTCTTCCTAACCTAGTATGAATTATGCACTCCTTGTGTTTTTGGAAAACAGGTTAGAAGTTCCTTTAAACCTATAAATCAAATTTCTACTTATCGAGCTTTGCAGCTTCTGCATATGGACTTCTTTGGACCAACCAGGACTCAAAGCATTAGTGGAAAAAGATACTGCCTAGTAATCGTGGCTGATTACTCTTGTTTTACTTGGGTATATTGTCTAGTAAACAAGTCTAAAGTCTTTTCTCACTTCTCAAAGTTTGCAAAGAAAGTTCAGAATGAAAAATGATATGTTATTTCAAGTATACACATAGACCATTGAGGTGAGTTTGAAAATCAAGACTTTGCAAAATTCTGTGATGATTCTGGTTTCCAGCATGTTTTCTCTTCTCTATAGACTTTAGAACAGAATGAGGTTGTGAAAAGAAAGAACAGATCTTTGCAGGAAATGGCAAGAACCCTCTTAATTGAAAGTAAAGTTTCCTCTCGATTATGGGCTGAAGCAGTTTCAACAGCCTATTATATTATCAACAGAGTGTTTTTTAGGCAAATTTTAGAGAAAACTCCTTATGAAGTGTATAAAGGGAAAAACCAAAATGTTTCTTACTTTCATGTGTATGGTTGTAAGTGTTTTGTTTTGAAAAATGCAAATGATCGAATCGGGAAGTTTGAAGAAAGATCAGACGAAATAATTTTTTTTTTTGGCTACTCTACCTCAAGCAAAGCATATAGAGTTTTCAACAAGAAGACTCAATCTATGAAAGAATCAATGAACATCAAGTTTCAATAATCTATGCAGAATCAACTGGATCAGACTCAATTTGAAGAATCTAAACCTGCTCCAAACTTTAGAAAGTCTACTTCCTCCGAAGTGGTTCAGACTTCTGAAGATCAACAATGGGCAGAACTAGAAGATTCAACTGAAGCAGAGGATTAGCAGACTTTCGAACCAACTAGTAACTAGAAGCATAAATGTAGTCATCCCAAAGAACTCATCATTGACAACATTAATGATGGAATTCGCACTAAATCCAAAAGGCGAAAAGAGTCTAGCGCACTAGTACTTATTTCTGAGATGGAACCCAAAAGTGTTAAAGAAACCCTATATGATGAAAGCTAGATCGAAGCCATGCAATAAGAGCTCAGACAATTCAGCATCAACGATGTTTGGGAGCTGATTCCTAAACCAAAAGGTAAATCTATTATTGGAACTAAATGGGCTTTCAGGAACAAAGTGGATGAGAAAGGAAAAGTGGTTAGAAACAATGCAAGACTCGTGGCCAAATGATATACGCAAGAAAAATGGATAAACTATAATGAGACCTATGCACTAGTAGCGATATTAGAAGCAATTAGATTATTACTTCCTTTTGCCTGTTATAATAATTTCATGTTATTCCAAATGGACGTCAAAAGTGCATTTCTCAATTGATTTATCCAATAAGAAGTTTATGTGGAACAATCCCCTGGTTTTGAAGACCCAAGAAAGCCAAACTTAGTTTATAGACTGATGAAGGGCTTATATGGATTACAAATAACACCTCGAGCCTAGTATAAAAGGTTAAGTAATTTTATAATTCAAAATTGTTTTGAAAAGGGAAAGGTAGATACTACTTTATTAATTAAAAAAAGAAGAAGGAAAAGACTTTTTATTAGTTCAAATTTATATCGATGATATTATTTTTGATGGCCAAATTTGCTACGGAGGAAGCCTACACAATTATTATAATTTCCCTTCACCAAGTAGCTCATTTTAGAGGCCAAAAACCTCTTCAATTTGATCCATTCGAAATTCCTTTCTTTTCTGAATCGTCCGAATTGATTTTCTTAACAAATCTCTCCAATTTGATGGCCAAATTTGCTGTGGAGGAAGCCTACACAATTTCTACAATTTCCCTTCACCAAGTAGCTCATTTTATAGGCCAAAAACCCCCTTCAATTTGATCCCTTTGAAATTCCTTTCTTTTCCAAATCGTCCAAATTGATTTTTCGTAAAAATCCCGAGCTCGCTGAAAATTCTTCGAAAGATGAGTCGACATTCCTAAAATAAATAGTGATATAACAAAACTTTTAATTTCTGAAATCGGGTTCAAATTCGTGATTAATTTTAATCTGACGCGATTTTAGTGTGACCTTATCTATCAGGTAGCTTTTAGGAATTTTTAGCGCAATTGACCCGTGGTCGATTATTTTCAAACCATATTGTGTAACTTCAACACATTGGCGACTCTTGGTTGTCGTTAAAATCTCAAAATTTCAAATATGGGCACAATGTACCCAAAATGACAGAAAAATCGGTCTAATGCTGATCGATGAGAATTTTGCAATCATGTGAAATCACCCACACTTTGATTATATATCTCAATCGAATCGACCTATCTCTAATCTATATTTGATTTTGATAATGCCGTAATGACCCTTATAGACTAGTACGGTCGAACAGTTGATACTTGATCGAATTCTCAAGTCTATCGCATTAAAATCTTTTAACGGCTTCACCTAATATGCTAGTTATTTCGTGAATGGCTAACTTAGAAAAAAAAAGAATTATAGGCTTATCGATGAAAAGTCCAACTTATTTAATTAAAACAGAACCTGAAAATCGGGCTATCACAACGGTCATCTCGAGGTGGCGACCAACCAAGGCTTAAAGAAGAAGAGAAAGAAAAGTAAAAAAGAGGGAAAATAAAATAGTAATAAAAATATTAAAAAATCAAAAAGAAAATTATTTGGATTAGAAATTTTAAGGACGAGATCAAATGTAATTCTATTTTGAAAATAGAAATTTTGGGCACTTACTAAATATTTTCAAATACTTAGAAATTATTTTGGGAATAGAATAAAAAAATTATTTTTAATAAAAAATATTTTCAGAAATAAAATATTTATTGAACGCATCATTAATAATTAAAATATCGTTCATATTGGGAAATTTTTGGACCGACAAAGAGAACTCATTTTCAACTTGGGTGTCGGTACAAAGTAGGTCTATTGGCTGTAAAGTGAGCCTAGTGCACCTGCAAAAAACAAGCCGTCCAACTAAGACGATTGTACGACCAAAAAAATAAAAAAATGAGACGATTGCGGTTTAAGGACAGTTGGAGGACCAAGTGAGAAAGTGCAAAGCAGCTGGGATGCCCTTTTTCTCTTAAAATATGTCCAGCTCCGTCCTGAGATCGACTCTTGACCTCCTTTAAAGGTAAGACTAACCTGTCCTAGTCTGCTACTAGTTAAATGTTTTGTAAAATATCCTAAATCGCTCGAGAGATTTCCCGCGGTTGTGTACTTCACTACTTTCCTTCTTAAGATTCAGATTCCCTGTCCCGCTTGCCCACTTTCCCACATTGAAAAAGAAAAAAATATTTTATCTGTTGGAGTACATTGTTAAACCAATAGTTCTAGTGGTGACTTATGAATATGAATGATACTCAATTTATTTTTTATTAATTTTGTATGCGAGGACACCTATAATCCACCAATAGAAGATTTGACTAAAGAATTATCTTCTTAGAATGGTGATGAAAATTTGAGTAAGTCTTCAATTGATCCATCATCGATTTGTCCATTTTATGAGGGAAAGAGTGCCTTATATTATAGAATATTCCCTATACTCTTGTTATTTATAATGCATGGATATGAGAGTAGAGGGTAGTATACTTGGAAGTTATGGAACATGCCATAAACCCCATTAACCAGATAAATCCTAACCGTTAACTTGTGTAGCCAGCACTAACCTAGAGTAGTTTGCACTTCGCCTCATCTCTCTCCATGTTTTTTCTTTTTTTTAAAACTCCCTTTTGATGCACTTTCTCTTCATTATTCTTCGGCCACCACCAAATCTAAGCAAGGATTCTTGGCGAAGCATTGAGATCTCCCTAAAATCTAGCAATAGTAGTCGCGAAGGTCTCATGAGATCTCAATAGTGCCTCCACATCTAGAGGCCCCTCTTCCAGATGATTCACCGATAGCATAGAGCCTAGCATATGATGTTGAGCTGCGACAAACGTGAGCTCGGGGGGGAGGGAGAGAGAGAGGGAGTCGGGAGTGTTCTGTTTGTAGGTGTAGCTAAAGACTTAGTAAACTGACATATGATGCAATCTAGTGATGTACCGACGAAATCCCGGAATAGTTAACTAGAATTGACTTGATTTAAGAAGAAAAGTTTCAAAATAATAGTTGAAATGTACTTATCGAGCTGAACGAACCCAATAATGAAATTGGTGTTTGTTCCAACAAGATTTAGGCGTTTTTCTGCAATTTTTATTTGTTTGTTTAATTTTATGTCTATTTGTGAGATTTTATGACAACTTAGAAAGTGTTATTGAGAGACCAGAGTTATAGTTCGAGTGTACAGAGAATGTAATCTATCAACCAATTTCGTATTATACGTTTTTCCTTATAAACCAACCACAAAAATCTGTTGAGTGTTCCATTAATTATCGTCGGTTGTTAGTTTGCAAAAAACAAGCGCATTTACGTTAATAAAATGTTAATTTTAAAGGACATTTAGTTTAGGTTGCATGTGGCCGCCCGCCATGGGGAGAGAATGGGGCACAACTTGTCATAACTAACATGCACACAACCGCATATTCATTTTTGATAGGTTGTGCTAAAACCCCCAACATTAACCATCCAAAATTGTTTCTCCGCCCTCCCTTTGGTTTGTCTACATCGCTTGGTTGTCCTGTAATGGAATATTCTCGCTAGTACAGCTCACATGCCAATTTCTCTATCCCATGTAGTATAATTAACTCCCACTAGGGCCACTACATCGAGAGAGATTATAAATAGCACAGTTGAGTACATCAGTTTTACTCACAACCCACTAATCTTTCATTAATCATCTCGCTTGAAAGTAGATATTAAAGAAAAACGTTAGATTTTGGTCCAACTCTCTCATAACGCGAATGGCGAGACACACTCCCTTTTCCTTCGCACGTTGGTGCTCTTTGCTTTTGGTTTTGATTTTGTGCCAGGAAGTTTTCCATGTCGAAGCAAGGCATTTGAGGGAAGATTCAAAGATTCATCGTCATCATCACCACCACCATCATCATGAGACGGGTGTGAGCGTTGGCAGAAGTTTTGGAGGTGGTGAAGGAAGAAGTAAGAAGACGACTGGTAAGGTTGAGGATGTTGCAGATTTTCCATCAACCGAGCCTGGTCACAGTCCTGGTGTCGGTCACTCAATCAACAATTGAAGCTTCTTACTCTCTCTCTCTCTCACTCATTGACTTTCTTCGGGCTTAAAGGAGTTGGTCCTAACTATTTGCGGTTATGATAGTTATTTCTCATTGATGAACAGCAATGCTATTCCCATCGTTATCTTCCACGTAATTCTTCTTGGATACAAAAGCTCTCTCTCTCTCGTTGACTTTCGTCGGGCTTAAAGGAGTTGGCCCTAACTATTTGCCGCTATGATATTTATTTCTCATTGATGAACAGAAAAAGCTATTCCCATTGTTATCTTCCACGTGATTCTTCTTGAATACAAAAGCTCTCTCTCTCTCTCTCTCTCTCTCTCTCTCTCTCTCTCTCTTCTATGGTATCTAGGTGTTCGCCGATAGATGTACATTGCATGGAATGCTCCATTGCCAACTGTTTTGGTGCACATAAATAAGGGTAGATCAACGTAACTAATTGGTCCCAAAACTCTTTTATGAACTAGAAAAATTCAAATCTGTGATGGATGGCCAAAACTTGGGATAATCCTCAATCTACTGTCAGATTCCAGCAAGACAAGGATATCTCACCGGAGTATACGTACATGAATCAAATTAGATTAGGAAACAAACAAGTTGAAAATCATTTAGAATTTAGGGGAAACTGTACCTTAAGAATAGTTTGGTTTTAGGACTGTTGAACATAAATTTTGACTGACCCATTTAATTATTCATCGTATAGAAAATATCAATCCCTATGCATAATAGGGAACGTTTTCATTTAATAGTAATAGACTTATATAACTGCATTCTGATCGAACTGGTGTAAGGAGGTTCCAAACCCAATTGAACTAATTCGACTAAGCCGTACAAATTGAAAATTTGGGGAAGCCCATTGTTTCTCCCTCGTGGCTGAGATCCTCATGTGCTTTGCACGTGGGAATTAAAAAATTCCATTAAAGTAAACTTGGAAGGCAATCAAAGTACACTTTGTTGGAGAAATCTTCTTGAAGTGTTTTGAAGTTGACAAAACGTTTCTATCAGTCTAGTCTGAAGGCTTGCAGACTCTGTTTTTTAAAGTCTGAAGACCTCCGGACAGCCAGACTCAAGACTCAAAGTCTATCCTCATTGACAGTCTCTAATCCGTTGAAGAAAGGTTATCCAGAACTGGATGTTTCGTTAAGGATTTAACCTTATCAACTGGAGAAGATCTCGTGGCTGGAAAAGACATAACGGAGTCCTTTGATTGATCGAAGATTGACTCGATAATTGAAGATCCGGTGATTGCCTAAATAATATTGGAAGGTTCTGCTTATGGAAACCGAGATCCTGATTGTATGGGCGAACAGGATTGATGGGCTATCAACACGTTCCTTTAATAGCTTGAACAATCTTCCTAATTGATTCCGTCCAACGGGTAGATTGGAGGAATTCCTTTGGTAAGTGCCAATGGGTATGATGGCATAAAGGAGTATATAAGGAGGACTGTCTTAGTTGTTCAAGTAGTGCGCGATAGAAGAATTCCAAAGTCTGAAGCTCCTTTTTGTTTAGACAAATCCTTTGAGCGAATACTTGTATACAAAAGAGAGTCTATATTTGTAAGAAATCTTGAAGAGGTGTGGTAGAACATCTACACTGTGGAATCAAGGCAAAGCTGTGCTGTAACTTCTCTTTTGTTCATAGTGGAATCTAGCCAATAGGCTGTCAGTGAAGAAGAGTGGACGTAGGCTTGATATAAGCCAAACCACTATAAACCGCGTGTTCAATTTTCTCTTCTCTCAGTCTTACTTTGATTATCGTTTCCTTCAACTGTCTAGTATTGTGCAATTGTTGAAGAAAAATCTTTTATATACCTATTCACCCCCCTCTAGGTACTCATACTAGCAATATCACACTTACTACAAATTTCAGTCATCTCTCAAGAAGGCAAAGGTAGCTGTCTCATGATAAAATAATATGACGGTGAAAGTACTCACAACTCTTAAGGAAAATGACCGTTTCTCACACAAGAAGTTGAAGATGACCGATATATTATCAGAAATGATAATAAGACTTGCCTTTATATGGGCTTATTACATGACTAGTACTCTAAGGAAAATGACCGTTTCTCATACTTTCCTCTTTTTCGTCGATTTCTTGGTCTGTCACATTGACCAAGTATCTGACCCAAAAAAAAAAAAAAACATTGACCAAGTCAATATCGTATTCAGTATTACAGATAAACTTTCCAATTTCAGCCATGCACTCCAACACATAGTAGGAGACCTCCGCTTCTTGAACAATAACTCGATTTAGAACATCCATAAAATATCCAGTTTGAAATATTCAAATCTCCACAAAAAAAAAATTAATCTTGAGTCAAGTTTTGTCTATTGGTCTCAAATTGGAGACATATATTTAACAATCTCCACCTTAACTCAATGTTTAAGGTAAGTTACGATCACTTCACAAAAATTCGAACTCTACTGTTACTATCCCGTAGCCCCAATGGACTTAATCGCCATAGTGTTGACACCTAAAATTTAAATTAGGTTATTAATTTGGCTTTAGTTTCTTTATTTATGTATTTTTCCCTTTTTTCGGATAATAAACAAAACAAATAACAAAAACACCAAAAAGAAGAAGAAGAAGAAGAAGTAAAAAAACAAAAGAAAACAAAAAAAATCGCAGCCCATCGAGGCTGAGCCTTCGCGCCCAGCCCCCCCTCCTTTTTCTTTTTCACGCAAGCCCTTAGGGCCCATCCCTCTTTTTCCCAAATCCGGCCCGGCCCCCTTCTCTTCTTCTTCTTCTTCTTCCTTCTTCCATCTTCCCCTATGCCTCTGCAGCTCACGTGCACAGAGGACACCAACGCGCAAAGGACGACCTACGGCAGAGAAGTGTAGGCCGACATCAGTCGGAAGAGACAGATCTCAAGCGCCATCATGGGCTTCCTTCAATGCCGAGCACGCCTTGTTGGACGAGCGAGGATGGGACGCCGGTTCAGCCGCAGGCATCCGGTCGGTAAGCCAAAGACCGGCGGCCGAGCCCCTCCGTCGACCGGACCTCCTCGCCTATAAATAGCGGGGCACCACCTCTATCGAAGGACACATAAGAGGCCAGCAAGCTCAGAGAGGTTCCCGAGAGACTTTGGGGAGCTCAAAGAGCGAGCAAGGCGGAAATCGGGTTGTGAGCTCAAACCGACCTCCCTTCGAGAGACTTCGGGGGAGGCCGGCGGCGAACGAGCCCGAGAAGGAGAGCACGGCGAAGTGAGGGACCTCCGGTAGCAAGCTTCGAAGACCTTTCCCGAGAGACTTCAGAGAAGGTTTGAAGGCAAGCCACCGGAGATCTCAGATCTGGCCGAAGAGGGAGAAATCTGGTCGAGCCGGAGGGTTTGGTTCCGAGGGAGTCCCAGATCTGGAGGAGAAGAAGTCAGAGAAGAGGAAGGATCGTCTGGATGCCAGATCTGGGAAGCCGGAAACTCTCCGCCACCTGCGACCGCTGCTCTGTCGTTGCTGTCCCCCGCCCCGACGCCGTGCTGCGATTGACCCGCCAACACCACACCGGATCCGAGAGCTGAGGGACTGCCGTCGCTGCCTTGTCGTCATCACCACCACCGTTCGCCACCACTAGGTATCCGCCGCCTCTGGTCGCATAGTCGCCGTCACACCCCCCCTCTCAAACAGTGCCGTCGCTGACCTCACCAGCAGTCCCGTTGTCGCTCATCATCACCGTCCTCGTAAGCGGTTTATAGCTGCTGCCATCGTCGCCGTCTAGTCTGCGTGGCTGCCATTGTCATCGCCATCACCGCGGTCGTCGCTGTCTGCCCGGTGATGCTTTGGTCCCCCTCACCAACGCCGCAAGCGAACGAAGGAGAAAGGAGGCCGGGAACCGGGTCAACTCGCAGGTCCGTCTGACCCGGTTCCCTAGTTTCCGGGTAGGGTTTCCCCGGGTTGGACCTGCACTCGTTGGGCCGGTTTCTGAACTCGGCTGGGTATTTTCTATTTAATTCAAATAGGCCTAATTCCAAAAGTATGGGCTGAGTTTTTTTTTTTTAAAAAGCAAAGCAAAAAAAAAAAAAAAACCGGGCTGGGCCCGTCCGAGTCTCGCAGGTTGCGAACCGGGTCGGTCCCAACCCAGGGATCCGACCCGGTTCGTTTTTATATTATTATAATATAAAATAATATTTAAGTAATAAAAAATATTTTATTTTCCGAAAAAATCAGAAAAATAAAAAATATTTCATATTTTCCAAAAAAATGCCAAAAATCCAAAAAAAAAAAAAACCAAAAAATTCAGAAAAAACCAAAAAAGACTTGTATTTTTCCAAAAATACCAAAAAATCTCTTTTGTGTAAAAAAATTAGAAAAAGACTCAAAAAATGTTTTTCCTCCCAAAAAGCATGGAAAATCCCTCGAGCATCCAAAAAACCTCAAGGTTTAAACAAGATTAGGTACCGAAAGGGCATTAGTGATTAACTAGTGTAATCAAGTCCCTGATCCTAATTTCTCTGGTTGCACAGGAGTGAGTATTTCTCCCAATACTTCAATTGGGTTTCTAATCAACCTACCCCAAATCGATTAGCGGCGACTCCATGTTAAAATTAATTTACAGGTTAAAAATTTAGACTATTAAAGTCGTGAATTGGTGGACTTGGGAGAGTCCGGGCTTAACCAATTTCAGCCGAGCCATTAGCCTCTTTAGGCGCTCGTACCCGATTGCGGGCGCCGAAAAAAAAAGAGGTCGCGACACATAGATATTTTGCAAGTCCAAGTCACGGTTAGATTTTGCCATAACCATTGACCTCATTAGAAGACCAACTACACATGTGCCTTCAACTGCTATGCAAAGATTTTCCGACACAACCTCTTTAATAACAGATAAAGCAAAATCATTATTGCATCTATATTTATTAAAAGATCGAATACATACCTTATCAATATCAATAGTTACAACAACCATTGGCTCTACAAGCTCCACCTCGCTACAAGCACCGTTTGTGTACATTACATTTGTAGTACTCGTACCCGCTATCTCAATAGTTTCTAGTTACGACTCCACCTCAAGTTGAATATTGTTCAGATCTATATGAACACTATCATAAACACTCTTAGTCAGAAATACTAAAGACTTGTCAAACGTAACTTCTCTACTAATAATAGGCGAATTTGATTCCAGGCACCATAACCGATAGTCATGCTCACATTGTGCATAACCTAGGAACGTGCACTTTCTTGCATTTCCATCAAGCTTACCATCACTAACTTGAATTTAACATGAACAACCAAATATTTTAAGAGCAAAATAATCAACAATGTTATCTAACCACGCTTCTTTGGGAGTCCTACATCCAACCGCAATTGATGGGCATTTTATGGGTTGCCTCTACTAGCAATACTAGCATTAGAGAGCATTTAATGGGCTACCTCTGCTAATGTTTTGCTCATAAATTTTGCAACATATTGTGGTTCATTTGTGTCAGTGTGATGCTTCACTATTCCTTCCTTCATGTAGAATTTGTTTAATAGTTTCGAGCCAAACTCCATGCTACTGTCATTTCGCATATGCTTGATCATTTTACCTGTCTCTTTTTCGATCAAAACTCTCAATTGCCTAATCCTGGCAATAACATCAAACTTGTGCCTAAGTACAAACACCCACATCTTCATTAAGTAGTCATCAACAATTGTTAGCATAAATCTAGCACTCATCCTCGAAGGAAATTGTGACAATTTGCAAACATTCAAGTGAATTAACTTTGCAATCTTCATGGTTTCTTTGATAGTCGTACTAAACTGAACCTTCTACCATTGATCTAAATCATAGCACTTACATACATTCAGTTCGTTAGCAACATATCGACATAGCAGATTTCTTTCACTTAAAACATTTAGGCTTCTCTAGCCAATGTGCCCCAAATGCATATGCCATAATTCAAATTATCAAACAGATGCAATTGATGTCTTCCTAGCGAAATCTATCACTGTCTCACATTGAAGTTCATACAAGTCATTGTGCTTGATTCCTTTCATTATCACCAAAACACCTCGAATAATTTTAAGAGTTTCACATTTTGAAATATATTAATACCTAACTAAATATAGGGCATTCAACAAAAAAAAATCAAAAACAAAAAAACTTCTTCTTCAATTTTGGAAGATGGCTCACTCCAATCAATGTCATCATGATATCCTCAAGCATTCTAATCCTAGCATTGCCAACACCTATAACGTCGTACTTGGCATTGTTTCCCAATTACACTTTACTACTGTTTGTACAATGATAAGTAATAAGCCAAATTCTATTTGGTGCAGAGCATAAAAAGAATAGTTAGAATCCATAATCCATCCATCAAACAACGAATCATTAATGATAAACAAGATAAAATCAGTATTATTCAAATTACCATCACTATAGTTATAACATCATCTAAAGAAATCAATTATAATTCATTTACCCTTTTAGTTCTTCAGCTTAAGGCAATTTCTTCTAAAATGCACCCTCTTACCATAGCTTGAATAGATAGTACCACCAATTCGAGACTGATTATGTCTATTCATATTTATACTACTACTAACTCGTGTACTAGTTCTTCTTCTATTTTCATATACTAAAGCAACAAATACAAGTTCAACAAATTCTCTTCTACAAATGTCCTCGCTAAGAATTAAATCTTGAACTCCATCAAGCGTCAAGTTTGTTGACCTAGATGAATTACTAACAGTAATAACAATAGTATTCCAACTATCAAGCAATGAAAATAATAGAATTAAACACATACCTTATCTTTAAAGTCAGTCTCAATTGAACTCAATTACCTAACAATCTCATTGAATTTATTGATATGATATGCAATTGACGCACCTTCACTCATCTTCAAATCAAATAGACATAGTATCAAATAGACCTTATTGATCATAGAGAGCTTCTTGTACATATTCAAGAGGGCTTTCATCACATATGTAATTGTTTATTCCTTCATGATGTTAAACGCAATGTTACAAGCCAAGGTCAATCGAATAACACCCATAGCTCATCTATTCAATAAATCCCAATCGATTTGCTTCATCTTCTTTAGATTCACCCTAGACAAGGGCAAGTGTAGTTTCATTTGGTAGAATAACACCCATATCTCAATCTGCATCATTCAGAAACCAAAGTTCTTTCCATCGAATTTGTCAATTTTCACTTTTCCTTCTTCTACTATCATTAATTCGCTTCAACTTAGCCAAGTCTAGCTCTTTTACCAATTGTTGCGGAAAGCAAGCAATCAAATAATAAATTAGATAGAATAAGAAAATAAATTGGATGCGAAATTTACATGGTTTAGTCATAGTGACCTACATTTATGAGGAGAGCATATACGAATTTCACTATAGATCAAGTGATGTAACAGAGATTACTTGCTCGAGTCATTCAATCACACTTAGTGTTTCTCAAGCCCCAATTACATTCGATAACCATATGCAGTGTTTAACCCCACAATTTTTTTTGAAATAATCTCTTAATCTCACGAAATAATTAACAAATCTTGAACTCGCAAGATTTAATCAACTTGAACACTAAATCTTCTTGGTGTAATTGCACAAATAAAACCAATGAAGAAACCCATGGCCAAGCACATTTGATTACACCAAGAAGGGCACATGTCGAAAGAGTAATGCTGATTGCTTATTTGATTACCACATAAAAGCATTGTCACACAAGAAAAATAGAAAGCATGTTGTGTTTTTTTTTATAACCATCAATATCTCCACCACAATCATGATCTGAATAGACTCCAAGTATGAAGAAGTTAGACTAATAGTAGTGTAAGTCATGAGCAACAATCCCTTTGATATAGCAAGATATCATTTTTTGCAGCTTGAAGATGAGATAACTTTGGTTTCACCATATACCGACTCATATTTCAATATCGTACATGATATCCAATCTAGTACATATCAAATATCTCAAGCCTCTATAGTGCATTGAATCAACATCAACACTATCATCAAACTTTGAAAGCTTGGCTCCACACTCCATTAGTGTATTGGCTGGCGTACAATTCTTTATATTGAATTTTTCCATAATGTTTTGTGCATATCCTTTTTGAGAAATTAAAACCCATCTACACTTTGCTTCACTTCTTTTTCTTGCTTCAAGTAAAGTACATGTTTGTATGAACATTGAGAGAAGTCATTTGCCTTAAAATAAGTGTCAATGCTAGAATTTCCCGCTCTTGGTTTTTGTTTAAACCCATATGGGGCTTTCTTCAACCTTAACGATTTGTTCGCATGATCTTTGACATGCCATGCATTCTTGAACATAAATCCCCTCATGAAGGATGTCATTTAAAAATGTTGATTTGACATCCACTTGATAAATTTGCCAATTATTTTGAGCCACAATAAGAATGATCAATCTAATCATTTTCATGCATATGACGGGGGCAAAAACTTCATCATAGTCAATCCTAGCCTTTTGCTTGTACCCCTTCGTGACTAATGTAGCCTAATACCTTATAACTTCCCCTTTCTCATTCTTTTTAGCCTTATACATCCATTTAACACCAGTGCATTTCTTGTCCTTAGGAAGAAGAGCAAGCTCTCATGTTGAATACTTCTTGATAGCTTCAATTTCTTCATTCATAACTTTCCTCCATTTCTCTTCTTTGACAACATCATCGTAGACAAGTGGCTCACAATCTGCGAGAAGCACACAAGGTGAAGCTCATTGGTGGCTTCATAAAGCACAAACAATCTCCTCGATTTGGGCACTAACAAATCATCAACACTATTTGAAGAAATTGGTGATGATGGACTTTAAAAAGATAATGGAGAAGAAGGTGTAGAGCAATCCTTCAACTCCATTCCATTGGAATCGCCATGAACATTCGCTTCATCTTTTGGATTATCTTTTCACATGCCTTCTCCATTGAACTCGATATCTTTGCTTTTATATACTTTTTAAGTGGGATGACACTATAAGTGCAAATGTTGTGTACAATGCTCACTTTAGTACTATTTTTTTTTTCAAATCACTTAAGTGCCCTATTTTTTTTTAAATGATCACCTAAATGCCAACTCCAATCGGGATTGCCGAAAATCCAACGTAGCCATATTTAATTAATTTCTCAATCCTAAGTGGCTCACCGGCATGGCTAGTCAACATATAACACTTAAACAATGTCATGTAGCAAGTTAAGAACTATTCACTTTAGTGTTAGTTGTTGTTAAAAATTGATCACTTCATTTGCAAAAAAATGCCACATCAGATTAAATTTTTAGTTATAAAAGCCACGTAATGTCTTTAGCCAAAATTTCTCATGGGAGGCACTTAAGTGATTATTTTTTCTCTAATTTGATACTTAAGTGAGTCAGTGAAAACTTTTGTTACTAAAGCGAGTGTTGTACACAAACTTGGCACTTTTAATGTCATCCCCTTTTTAAGTGTAAGGATCAAATAATTTATATGCTTTGGATGAGGAGTCATACTCAATAGAAAGGAGCTTTTTGCTCTTATCTTTTAACTTTGATCTTTTCTAGTTTAAGGCATGAGCATAGGAAATGCTTCCAAAAATTTCCAAATATGAAACACTAGGTCTTTTCCCACTCCAAGTTTTTATTTTTTTCCCTTTTTATTTTCTTTCTCTTTTCTTTTTCCTCTTAATTCCTTTTTCTTTTGGCCGGTCTCTGAAATGAGATGACTAGCTAGTGGCAAGCTAGGTAAGAGTGAGCTCACCTCATTGTCATTGGGCAAGGGAGAGCTCGCCCAGCCACCGGCAAGGCTAGCCTCACCGAATATGGCGAGTGCGAGCCTCACAAATGGCTCGATGAGCTCGACCTCATAGTTGCTTGGTGAGGGCTGCGAGGTCGAGCTCACCTAGCCCTTGGCAAGGCAAGCTCCTATCTCACAACGCCAGTAGCTAGGCAAGGTCAACCTTGCCCAATGATGGCGAGGCAAGCTTTGCCAAGGGCAAGTGAGGTCAAGCTCGCTAGTGGTCAAGTAAGCTAGCCCTTGCCCAAGGATGGCGAGGTGAGTTTGCCTTGCCCATCTCGCCAGTGGTTGATCACCTCAGTCCGGCGATTGGCCCTTGCCTCTGGACGATCACCATCATTTGACTACTAGCTAGAGGAAAAAGGAGGAAGGAGGAGAAAAAGAGAGAAAAATTAATATATATATATATATATATATATATATAAGTTGTCGACGTCAATGTCAGCCGAACGATAAGCATCCACAGCAACGTCAATTGGTCAAATTTGGCCGGATGAACTAAATTAGCACAATTGTATGAGGTTTACGATTCAATTAGCCAAAAAAATTAATTTAGGAGTGAATCGACACAATTTCAATAGATTGATGACTTTTTTGGTAATTCTTCCCCATCACAGCTATCATAGTCTTGGCTCAAGCTTTAGCTTAAGGCAACCAGGGATGTTCAAGCTCAAGTTTGTTGATGTTGTAGCCATTTGAACTTGTGGCCATGGTTGTTCAAAGTTCGAGATGGCCAGTGGCAAGAAATTTTTTGAGTCGTGAAGCTTGCAGTGGTCATGTCATCTAGATCTTTTCAAGTCATCAAAGCTCAAGGCCAGCATGACTTCTTGAGCCTCAAGCTCATTGCGATTACGGCCACTTTAGTTTCAAGTTACAGAACTCAAGAACATGGTTGTTCACTTTGAGCTCTCGGTCAAGGTTGCACAATTAATGATCATCAATAGATACAAGTGATAAATTTTGTATTTTTGTCGGTTTTCTTTAAGTTTATCATTTTCCTTATTCTATGTCTATTATACTCTAAATTAAGGAATCTGATGTAGCCCTAAATTGGTTACTCAAACAATAGAATTAGGAGAATGACTCACACATATAGGAACTTAGTCACGAAGTCGAGCAAAAATTTATATTCCATGCAAGGTCAGGAAAATAGGCATAACTTTGTTGATTCAAATCAAAATAATCTAATTCCAAAGCCAAAAGAACAAAGACTCAAAGATCTACAACTTTTATGTTTTGAGTTTTCTTAGTTAAGCACTGTGAACTTGTCGAATTTTGAAGGAAACAAGCAAAATGGGAATGGAAAGAATGAAGAAAATGATAAAAAACTTCAATGATTCATCTTCTATGTCTCCCAGGAAGTTAAAATGGCATCAATTCTTCAATATTGATGGCTGCAACTCTTCAAGGATGCAAACTTTCAAAGCCCTGACTTTTCAAGCACAAAGAGAAAACTTTTCTAGGTTTTCAAAGGGGTTTGAACTCTTCAAGGTTCAAGATAATTGCATTAAGCAAGATTTCATTAATCAAATTTGTTTGGTTTTTATAGAGGTTTGATTACCTTTTATAGAAATAAAAAAGAAGAGCAAGAGGCTAAAGTCAAGCCTAGAAACTTTAAGTTACGTAGAAACTAGAAGCTATTAATGTACAATATTTTTAATGCTTGTGGTTCTCCCAAAGAGTCTTGATGCAAGTTTCGATGCATGGGAAATGACAAGTCTTTATGACAAAGTCAAAGATGAGGCCTTACCGATGAGAGTGTTGTCGATCTTGAATGCACGCCGATCTTCTTGATTGAATGAATTGGTCTTGAATATGGGCTACATCATTCCCCATTCTTTAAGAGAATTTGTCCTCGAATTCGTATCATCATTATTGGACAAATCACCCACATAAGGTGTTAAATCCAAATATTGAAAGCGTCATGTATCTTCATATGAGGAGAAAGCTTTAGTTGATATGCATTAGGATTGATGTGATCAATAACTTTAAGTGGACCAAACTTTCGATCACTAAGCTTGTTGTAGCTTCGAACGAGATGACGCTCCGGTGGCAAGTAACCCCAAACAAAATCTCTAGGCTCAAAGATAATTTCATGTTGATGCTTGTCAACATCATTTTTATAAGCCTCTATTTTGCTTTCCAACCGTCGATGCATTTCTTCATGAACTATCCTTATTTGAGATACCATATCATCCACCTTATCTATTGACTTTGAAGCAAAAGGAATGGGTGCAAGATTGAGAGCGGTCTTTAGTTGATGTCCATACACAATATGAACTATATTCAATGGTACGGTTCACCGAACAATTATATGCAAATTCTCCAAGAGACAACTGAATTTCCTAAGAACGAGCGTTATTATCGATCAAAGTCCTTAATAGGTTTCCCAAGGACCGATTGACAACTTCAATTTGTCCATCTGTTTAGGGATGAAAAATAGTACTATATTGTAGCTCAGTGCCAACATTCTTCCATATTTTTCGCCAAAAGTGACTAAGAAATTTGGTATCCCTATCAGAAGTAATAATCTTAGGAAGGCCATGCAATTTATAAATTTCTTTGAAGAATAATTCAGCAATCCATGAGGCACCCATAATTTTGTGACAAGGATCGAAGCGTGCCATTTTTGAAAATCTATCGACAATCACAAAGATTGAATCCATATCTCTTAGTGTACGTGGTGGTCCAAGGAAAAAAAAGGTGCGTTTGGTTCAACATTTTGAAGAGACTTTTAGCCTCCAAAGCTTCTTGAGGAAATGTTGAGGTATTTGACAACCATTCTCAATGAGCTTTCAAGTGAAAGCTAGTATTAAGAAGGTTGAAAGGTCAGAGCAAGTGAGGAATTGTTTTGAACTTCCAAAATTTTCAGAATGCTGAAAGGTTGAATCAATGACAATTAGTTAGTTGCCTATTTTGCCCTCAAAACATCATTAAAAACCCTAGATCCAATTTGTTCTCCACGTTCCATCTTTCTTTCTTCGCTCAGCACCCTTCCAGCGCTCTCTCCCTTACGAAGACGATTCCTTGCTCGAATGTGCTCTTCACTCGATTGCAGCCTTCGCTCTACTGTTCTGTTCCGTGACTCGCTTGATATCTCCTATCCCTTCTCTCTCTCTCTCTCTCTCTGTGTTTATGAAGTGTGTGGTTGTCGAAAATTTGGGAAACTTATGGCGGGAAGGGGGGCACCAAAGCCCCAGCCGTTTACTTGTAAGGTTTTGACCCCTGACTTCATTTAATCTCGCCACACTTCGTTTCTTCGTTCTTTCGCGCTCAAATTTTGCAGGCGTTCTTGAATCCCATGTCCTCGAGAATTTCATGCCTCGCTGAGTCTCAAACTAGTCTGTGCGTGAAACTACTTGCTTTCTAGCGGCGAAACACATTGTTGGTTTCCCATCCTTGCTTCTTCTCCTCTACTTCAGTTTTTGGCTCAGTACCACTGTTGTTCTGAAACTTTTTCTTTTTCTTTTTTTGGTTAATTTCTTTTGAGTGATGATTTTTCATTCATGGTTCGTGTGGTTCCAGAATTTGGTTCATGGGCATGTTGAAATAGCCAGTGAATTTCATCACGGTTTAGCGATTTAATGCCTTTCCATACCAGTGATCAAATGGTGCCTGTGGTTTTTGATTGCTTAGACCCGTTGACATTTCTTGGTTTGGTAATGGAGACATGGGGTTCTTGAATTTACTTTGAATAGACACGGCACAGGAGTGATCGGGTGGCGTTGTTTCAATTTCCTTGGCCAATGACGCTTGTGATTGATGTATTTTGTCTTTGCTGCGCCGGGAGTAGCGAAAGGGGCGTATTGCAACCCAGGCGTGCGTTCTTATGGACAATCCAAACCAAAGATTTATTTGTTTGCGGACAATCTGAGGGCGAAGACCATATACCGTTTGACATCTCCAAGTTGCTCTGATTCTTGGTGGACAATTAAAAATTAACTGTCACATCCTGAATTCCGGGTTATGTTTTCGATTGAATAAGCTGAGCTTTTTATCGACGCGCCGATAGTTCTTTTCTTTGAGTTGATCACTCACGAGATAATTAATCTATCAGGTGAAGCCATTAAGAAATCTAAACGCAATAGACTTGAGAATTCGACTAAAAATCGACTGCTCGACCGTATTTATCTGCAAGGGTCAATACGACACGGTCAAAATTGATCAACGATCAGAGATAGGTCGGTTTGATTGAGGTATGTGATTAGAGTATGGGTGATTCCACCTAATTATAAAATTCTTGTCCAACGGAATTTGAAACCTCGAGATTTTTACGACAACCGAGAGTCGTCAATGAGTCGAAGATGCACAATGTGGCTTGAAAATAATTGACCACGAGTCAGTTGCACTAAAAGTTCCTGAAACTACTTGGTAGATTAGGTCACGCTAAAATCGCACCTGATTGAAATTAACCGCAAATTTAAACCCGATTTCAGAAATGGAAAGTTCTATCATGTCACGATTTATTTTAGGACCGTTGACTCATCTTCTAAAAAATTTTCTACAAGCCGAGATTTTTGGCGAAAATTTAATATAGGGCCTTTTTTATCGGAAAATTCAGAGGACCGTTTTTTATCGCGTTTTTGGGATTCAAGTTGGTTCAATTGATGAGGAAAAATCATGAAAGGGACAAGGGCACCTTGGCTAAATTTATAGGCTTTGATATGCGCTCAATTGAAGAAGAATTGAATAGAATTAAAGAGGAATTTGGTTCAATTTGGGGAAAATGGCACCAAATTCATAGGCCATGGTCTCCACCACTTTTGGACCACTTCATTGGCTTGCAAAGGAAGTTTGTGGGCTGCTAAGAGGCTGAGGAAGACAACCGATGTTGGTGGGGCCTTGCCAAGAGACAAAGGGATAAGAGAGAAGGCTTTAGAAGCCAATGGGGACCCTCCTATCTTCACTTGTCCACTTCTTCCTCCCAAGCCTCGCTTTATCCATTGTTGAGGCATTTGAGAGCTTGAGAGAACCAGAGAAACTAGCCCTCACATCTCTCTCTCTCCCTCCTTCATCCCTAGGAATTCGCAGCTCTTTCTCCCCTATTTTCCTTCTCTACTTACTTTTGTTTCAGGTGACCTTGTGAAAAGCTGAGTTGATTGTTGCATTCCCATGAGAATCAACCTTCGTGCCACACACCATCGCACTTAGAAGGCCCAAACCATTTAGGAGGACCCAGCCACTTGCCGAATGAAGCCGCCGGCCGACCGAAAGAAACCACTCGCTAGTTCGTTGGTCCGCCTGGCAACTTGCACTGCTTTGCCCGTTTCAGTCATTTTCCTCCCATTTTGACCCAGCCTCCACCTATCCCAACCACTAGTAGGTCCCCCTCGATGCCCAAGTGCCGCCGGTTGTTGACCAACCTCTCGCTGGAGCTCCGGCCAAGCCTATTAAGCCTCTCTCCTCCTCTGATAGTCCAATTTTTAGTGTTTCAGTGGGAGTCCGAGTTTGTGATTGCTGTTCCAACCCTGGGACTGCATTAGATTGTCATTGTAGAGGTTCCCGAGTGTAGCCTTTGTCGTCGCCGTCACGTCCGTGTCTCTGGCCCGTTTAACGAGTGAGTTTAGCTCTTAATCCTTTGATTAGTACCTAAATTTGCTTAGGATTAGTTTAATTAGTGTTGATTCTAGTTAGGAGATTTAATTAAGTTATATTAGTCCTAAGATAGGTGGTTAGATGAATGGCTAAGATTAGTTTAGTTTAATCTTGCTTTCTTTGCTTAATTGTGGCTTATGTGCTTGATTAAGCTTGGTTAACTTTAATTAATTAATTGCTTGCTTTAATTAGTGTTTTTAATGACTTTTGGATTTAATTGATCAGTTATTTAATTCTGGAAATTCACTGTTCATGCAACACCGTTCACGAAACACTATTCACGTGCACTGTTCACCCGAGAATGAAAAGTTGTCCAATTTCATGCGTGTCGATCTTATGAGGTAATTGAGTGTATAAATGCATGGGCATCCGCATGAATTGAGTGATTTTCACAAAAGGGGAAATATGGATTGTTCGAGAGACATTGGAGATAGACCGCTTTTATGAGAGAAGGATTTGAGGAGGTATATTTGCATGATCGCTAAGTTGAATCGTCACCCAACAGAAGTTTGGGGGCGATACCTGACAGGAGTCGAAAGCCGGTCGCAATAAATTTTGGATCGATGTCCCGTTTTGGGATACCATCTAAAACGGAAGTTCTAGACGTAGCCGTACCCAACGGGGCAGGACGAAGCCTAATTTTTATCGATAGCTAGGTGGAAGTCGGATGATCACTAACTGGAAAGTTAGCCATGGTTGGTAGGTCATTAATAATTAAAGCACACATTAGTGTTGAGGTGGATGAGCATTAACTAGAAAGTTAGCTATAGTCGGGAGGTCATTAATAAGTAGGACACGTGTGAGGGTTGAGATGGTTAGGCCTATTATTGGATAAAATTGTGTGGCGTGGTATGGGACGTGTCATAACGATTTTACCTTATAATCGGGACCTATGTGATTGATTAATGCATGATAAGCGGCGCACTAAAGTGCGAGAGCGTATGAGAATCATGGCATCATTAGTTTCAATTATACATGTTGATCACATTGTTTATGACACACACGCATGAATCGATAACGTGTAGGGTGTGGCAATGGCCAGGTGAGATTGCTTGTGACGCGACTCATATGTGATTGATGAATTGCATCATCTAACGGCCATGCGCATTGCGTGTATAGTGTTGAGATTCAACATGCAAGGTATGGCATACTAGGTAAAGTTGTATGCAAATCGACTATGTAGTTAGTGGTTGACCCTGGCTGTTGTGATTAGTTGAATTTTGGTTGTTAGTCTTTTCTTTGTTTGTAAGGGTGGTTCTGAAGAGATACCCCGAGTTGAGTTGGTGTCCTAACTGGGGGCTTAGGGGAGGACTCCCTAAGATTTTAATCTCATTGGTTATTGTATAATTATTTTTAGGTCCCTAGTGTGAAGAACCGGGAGCTTGAAGCGGAAAGGTCAAAAGCATAGGTGGCTCAGTAGTTCATTTTTCCATAGACCTTCTATATAAGAAGCTAAGGTGTTTATGGAAGTTCGTTTTGTGAAAATTGTCATCTTGCTTTTCTATCCCTTATCTATGTTGTCTAAAGGTTGTTTGTACGCTTCTGCATGTGCAATAAAAAAAATGAAGGGTCGGTGATGAGTCATGGGACATCCCTTTCTATCGACCAAGGAAGGGGTTGTTGCATGCCCAGGGTTCGGGCCGTGACATTAACAATGCATTTAGGCTAAATTGCTTTATATTTAGGAAATTGTTAACAGTGTTTGTAATTTTTAAGGATAATGAATTTATTTCCTCGAAACATATGTTAGCATGTTTATTGTAATGAAAGGTATTCTTCTTGAGAAAGAGATCATGTGAATTTTTTCATTTGATATTTTGTAGCAAAAATATATATATATATTTAATTTTTTAATAAAATTGTTTACATGATATCTATAATGTCAATTTTTTTAGTATTAAACAAATAAAAATAAATATTTTAAATTAATCAGCAAATGGGTTTTCAAATGTTCTTCTATGAAACAACATTTATTTCAAAGTTGCTTATGAAAGTAGAATTTACCAAACAATCTTTGCATTTTCCTAAAACCCTTTAGGCTAGACTGCTTTACATTTTTGAAAGTTTATTGCGAAAGCTAAACCAAATACACCCAAAGTCCATAGACATACCTTCCTCAAGAGCTTGTGGAATTGGTAAATGGCAAATAAAGATCAGCATTAGTAGCTCGTTCCTTTCCAACTCGACAACGTCAACACCTCATCACATTTACCAATGCTCTTAGTCAAAAGAATAGTTTACATTATACTAAACGTTCTATTGTTCTTGGATTTGACACTTTTCAAGAGTTGTATCAAGAAGATCCTTATTTTTCCAAGATCATTTTTGAACTCATGGCCTTATGTTTGATAATAAACGTGAATTCCTGAACATATTGTGACATCCCGAATTTTCAATTCTGTTTTCAATTAAATTAAATTGAGCCTTTCATCGACGCACTTAGAGTGCTATTCTTAGAGCTGATCATTCTTGAGATAACTAGACTATTTGGGAAAGTCATTAAGGAATTTTAATGCATTAGACTTGGAAATTCGACCATGAATCGATTAGTCGACCATGCTCATCTATAGAGATCATTACGGCACAGTTAAAAGTCGATTAGAAATCAGAGATAGGTCAGTTCAACATAGATGTGTGGCTAAACGTAGGTGATTCTACTAAATTTCAAAATTCTCATCGACCTGCACTAAACTGATTTTTCTATCGTTTTGGCTCCTTGTGTCCTTATTTGCAA
Source organism: Eucalyptus grandis (assembly GCF_016545825.1). Taxonomy (NCBI): domain Eukaryota; kingdom Viridiplantae; phylum Streptophyta; class Magnoliopsida; order Myrtales; family Myrtaceae; genus Eucalyptus; species Eucalyptus grandis. Next base: position 22,319,527 of record NC_052620.1, read on the forward strand.
CCTCGAAATTTTCACGACCACCGAGAGTCGCCAATGTGTCGAAGAGGTTCATTGTGGTTCGGAAAAAATCAACCACAAGTCATTTGCACTAAAAATTTCTGAAAGCTAGTTCCTAAAATCACGCCAGATTGAAATTAACCGCAAATTTGCATCCGATTTCAGAAATTGAAAGTTCTGTAATGTCACAAGTCATTTTAGAAACGTCGGCTCATCTTCTGAAGATTTTTCTACAAACCGAGATTTTAGCAGAAAAAGTCGACATAAGGCCGTTTTCAACCAGGAAATTCAGAGGATCATTTTTTATTGCGAAATTGGGATGTAAGTAGGATCCGTTTGTGAGGAAAAATACTAATTTGATCGAGGACTCAATAATGAAATTTATGGGAGCCGATTTGAGTTGATTCAAGGAGGAATTGAGTGAAAGTTGAGGTACAAATGTGCAAAATCGTATGCCCCCTTGCTCCACACATTTGGACCATTTCATTTGGCTTCTAGAGGAAGTTTTGTGGCTGCCGTTGGTTGAGGATCCAGCTGGGAAAGGTGGGACCAAACTTGGGGGACAAAGAGATGAGAGAGAGACCATGGTGGCCCCTTCCAAGTAAACCGGTCCCCCCCTTCTCCTTCTTTTGGTTGAGCCTCCATTCCCAGCAGTTAGAGACTTCAAAATTTCCAGCAAAATCGAGCCTTTCTCCTCCTCCAAGCTACCGAAGCCCGTTAGAGCCCGAGTAGCCACTGTCGCGACCCCAAAGCCCGTCCGCCACCTGCCTGTTTGCGCGCCCAAGCCCATGAGTCCTCGGGCCATCTCAAGCCTTGTCTGTCTCTGTCCAGCACCATCGAGGTCAGTTGGAGCCTCCACCACCGCTGCACGTCCCGCCCAGCTCCGCTTAGGCCGCAGCAACCCCGTAGCCACCGGTTTCACCTTTCTTGACCCCGACTAGAACCAAACCAAGTGGGTCTCACAAACACTATTTGGCTCGTTTTGGTGGCTTTCCCAACCCCACTTGGTGGTCTCACTTCAGAGTTTGTCGGTCCACTCCACATCCCCGTCGTTTTGATCCGAGCGAATATTTAATCAAGTAAGTTTAACTCACTAATCATTACTTAGTAAGTTAATGATGTTTAAGAGTTGATTAGTTTAGACTAAGTATCGATTAGGTGGATAGTTAGAATATATTAACAATTTAATTAATTGTTATTGCATGTTAGGCGGTTAGAGTAGTGTAATTAGAGCCTAGACAAGTTGTACTATTTATCTAGAGTGGTTCATAAATTTTCTGGACCCGTTTTAACTTTTAATTAGGTAATACAGGCCTAAGTGTGCAACTTTGGTATTTAATAATTAATTTCCGTAATTATTTAATTAATTAATTATTCTCCGAAAATTAGACCAGGATAACTAGTGACTGGAATTTTATGCTGATTGTAATGGTGTAATTGAATTATTTATTTGACTACTAATTTTTGTTGATTGAGTGTGATTTCTAATTTTCGGTATTTATCCCAAAATTTAATAATTTCAAAAATCACTAGGCTTCGATTTACAATGTCAAAAATGTGTTTTTGGACTGTGGAAATTGGTGGGATTTGCAATGGTGAAAATATTGTATTGGCTAAGGTCGACTGTGTATCCACACACGATTATTTTTATCAGGTATAATAAAAATGGTGAAATCATTAGATGATTATGATGGTATACTATATCAACCTACGGGCTTTGATATGTCAACTTAGAGGGAGCAGCATACCGGTATACTATATCAGCCTGCGGGTCTCGATATGTCAGCTTAGAGCGAGCAATATACCTTAGCAGCTTCTAGTGAGCATTATGAGTATACTACATCAGCTTGGGGGCCTCGATATGTCAACTTAGAGTGAGCGGTATACTATTTATTAGCTTAGTGTGAGTTGTACTATCTATTTTTAGCTTAGAGTGAGCAGTCCGTAAGGTGATCGAACTTTATAGATAGTTTTGATAGAGATGACTGGAAGATGGTCGTGATGATATGTAATCGACTAAGTTAATTGATCAATGATTCGATCTAATTAGTGGAAATGATTGGATACTTATTTGAATTATACTGACTTGCAGGAAGCAGTGGAGGCAAAGGTAAGCCCTCTCCTCATGTTTGTGCTTAAGCAGCTCTCAGGATGTATTTTCTTCCTAATTTGGTCTTAGGGGGTTGAACTTGCTGAGACATCGTCTCACTCCATTGTGGGATAACATTTTTATGTCCCTAGATGATAGCTCCTCCCGAGCGTTTTGGTCAGCCGAAGAAGGTTACAGAGCAGGTAGCCTATATTCCGATTCATGGGCACCCAAGGGGTTTGGTCTATGAGCTTGTGAAGTCCGTGGTTGGGTCGATGAGGCTCTACCCCATACGGTACCCCATCGATATAGATCATGGTACAGTCATGAGCATCATGGATAGAGAGAGGGTCCCATACTGGAATTTGAGGTACCTGTGTATGTGCTTGAGGTTGCTTTTGGGAAAGGCAAAGCAGATCCATGAAGTAGCACTTGTTGGGGGCAACATACAAGTATTCTTGTCTTAATACTTGTAATACTTCTTGAAGGTGCTTCAAGTGCTCATTAGTAACTTACTGAAAATAAGAATATCATCAACATAAACCACAACAAACTTCCCAAGAAATGGCTTCAAAACCTGGGTCATAAACCTCATGAATGTGGTTGGTGCATTAGACAATCCGGATGGCATGACAAGCCACTTAAATAGTCCATCTTTGTTTTTGAATACAATCTTCCATTCATCTCTGGGCTTGATTCTAATATGATGATATGGGCTCTTCAAATTCAACTTTGAGAAGATGGTTGCACTAGAAAGTTGATCCAAAAGATCATCAAGATAGGGAATAGGAAACTGATATTTGATGGTAATCATGTTGATTGACCTACTATAAATACATTCTCCAAGTGCCATTTTTCTTGGGCACCAAGAGAGCTGGAACGACACAAAAGTTGAGGCTCTCTCTTATAAAACCCTTATTCAAGAGTCCCATAACTTGTCACTGCAATTCTTCATGTTTAGATAGACTCATTCAATAATGAGCTAGATTAGGTAGTGAAGCATCAAGCATCAAATCAATTCGATGTTGAATGTCTCTTATGGGAGAAAGGCCATGTGGTCAATTCGATGGAAATACAACGTTAAATTATTCCAAAAGAGGTTTAACTTGATGAGGTATGGAAGGTACAGTATCCACACCAATTTTGTTAAACAAAATATACACAATATTTACCTCCTTCATGGCACTCTTTACTCTTTTTTCTATTGAGAACAAAGTAAGGGATAAAGGATTCTCAACTAAAGGGGTCTTGAGAGGTTCCTTACTAGGTGCCAAAGTAATTTTCTTTCTTCCAAACTCAAAAGAATATGTATTATGATAACCATCATGGATAGTTTTTCTATCGAATTGCCACAGTGAGCTAGGAATAATATGACTAGCATCCATGAGTAGAACATCACACCATTTCTCATCAAAATAGAAAGAACCAATGGAAAAATTGACAAGGTATCCTTTGAAAATGGTTACCTCGATACCTCTCTTCAAATGAAGACAGTTTGTAAGGTGTGGGGTGCGCTTTCAATTCCAATTTCAGCTTGCTTGCCATCACTTTAGAAATTACACTTTCACAATATCCTGAGTCAATAATTAATTGACATACTTTCCTAGAAATATTGCAGGCCGAGTGAAAAATATTGGTGCACAACTGTTGATCTCCAGTGTTATCTTTAGGAGTGAGAAAAATTTTCCTCATCATGAGAAGTTTGCCAAATTCAACATGTAATATTTCTTCATCTTCCATAACAACTTCATCATCTTTCAATTCTTCTTTAGGTGGCTCCTTCATGTCCTCATGCGATTCATTTTCCACCAAGAAAGTTTTATCGGCTAGTCAATTCTTATTGTTTTGAAAATTACTAGCACAATGACACATCTCTCCACAAGAACAACAACATATGTCGGAAGTAATTTGTTGTTTTGAAATGTTGGGCTGAGTAGAAAGCTTACTAATAGGTTCTGCCGTAGTTTCAGCAACTTTGGCCGTGCTGGTGGAACTTCTAGTTGCTCGGTTTGGCACAATAGAAGATTGTTGTCTCTTAGAGCGAGAACACTCCACTTTGAGTGCCCACTAATGTGCATCTCCCAAGTCCTAAATGTCAAGGACTTCTAAGGCATCTTGGATATAAAGTCGAAGACCATTCAAGTACTTGTTCATAAGCACCTCTTATGAATCTTGAATGTTGTTGCGAATCACCAATTCATTGAATTCATTAGTGTATTGATATCGGTACCTTTGGTAGAGCTCTCTCTTGCATCCTTTGGAAAAGAAATACTTTCGAATATTCTCCTCCATTTTTCTCCATGAAGTGACTAGAGCCTTGCCAACAAATTGGCAAGTCTGCTTCTCACATCTCCACCATGCTATGGTCTTGCCTAAGAATTACATAGCAATGATGCCAACTTTGCAATCTTCAGGCACATTCCTATGCTCAAAAACTTCATTCACAAGTGTCAACTAACCAACAATTTCATTAGCAAAATCAGTGCCTGAAAATTCCGAAATGTCTCTCTTGATTTCCTTTTCCTAATCCAACTCACGAACTTCTTATGCATGATATGGAGCATTCCTCATTTAGAGAAATAATTGAACACTTTTTGAAGAAGAGGAATCGCCATTAGATTCTCTGGTTTTGGAACAGGGTGGAGGGTTGTTTGCTTCAACCCTTAGATGTTGAACTTCTTAAGTCAAGTTGTCAATTTGTTGTTGCATATATTGCTACAAATTCTCAGCAAGTGTTTGAACTTCGTTTGATGGAATGGTTCTGCCACCTCGACTTCTTGCTTGTCTTGGAGGAATTGTCCTCTCCCCTAAAGCTCTGATACCAAATGATGTAGCCCTAGGATGGTACTCAAACAAAAGGATTGGGAGAGTGACTCACACGTATGGAAACTTAGTCATGAAATCGAGCAAAAACTTCTATTCTGCACAAGCTCAGGAAAATGGGCATAATTTTATTGATTCAGATCAGAATGAGCTGATTTCAAAGCCAAAAAAAACAAAGACTCGAATATCTACAACTTTTATGTTTTGAGTTTTCTCAAATAAGCACTATAAATTTGTCAAATTTTGATGGAAGTGGGGAAAATAGGAATTGATAGAATGGAGAAAAGGATAAAAACTTCAATGGTTGCTCTTCTAGGCCTTCAAGGAAGTTGAAATGGCATCAATTCTTCGAGATTGATGGCTACAACTCTTCAAGGATGCAGACTTTAAAAGCTCCGACTCTTCAAGGACGGAGTAAAAACTCTTCTAGGTTTTCAAAGGGATTTGAACTCATCAAGGTTCAAGATAATTGCGTTAAGCAAGATTTTGTTAATCAAATTTGTTTGAAATTTACAGAGGTTCAACGACCTTTAATAGAAATACAAAAGAAGAGCAAGAGACTAAAGTCAAGTCTAGAAACTATAAGTTACATAGAAGTAGAAGCCATTAAATGTATATTTCAAGTGCTCGTGGTTCTCTAAAAGAGTCTTGATGCAAGCTTCAATGCATGGAAAAGACAAGTCTTTATAATAAAATCAAATATGAGACTTTATTGATGAGGGACTTTTTGATTAGAGTGTTGTTGGTCTTGAATGCGCTCTGATCTTCCTGATTGAACAAGTTGGTCTTGAATATGAGCTACATCAAAATGCCAATGTGGGATTAGAGGAAACCCTATAAGTGAGATTCTTCTTCTAGGATATTTAACCGATTTCCCAGGGAAATTTTGAAGGTAGAGAAGGCATCGTCTCTTTTTTAAGAGGGACAGTGCCATTAGGTAGTCATTTCTCTTTGGATATTTGTTGCAAGTTTTTTTATTGGCTTTACCATCAACAAAAGGATCACCCTAATATAATCATCTCATTTAACTCTTGGTGCAAAAAATTGTGTTCAAGTTTGGGAGTCAAAATTATTGAACATGATTTAGTACGGTTAAGTTTCACGAGTTAAGTTATAGTGACATGCGACTCCATCCGAATAATGAACTTCTATTAGGAGGGAAAATTCACCAACGACACAAGATGGATTAATTGCACATTCTCATTTTACTACAACAAGTACAGTGAACTTAGACACAGAAATAGATAGTACAGTGAGCTGGGACAAAACTAACTGCCAAAAAAAGGTGAGAAACAAAAGTGAAGTTGTGTAAGCGCTGGTCTCGACGGTTAAGATTCCAAAGGTATGTTGGGAGATCCGTTGTCGTCTTTCAACAATTTTAATGTAGTCGCTGCCACGAGCCTTTTTAGGTTTGAAGGCTGATGAATTATTTTTATTTATTTATTTTATTACCAAGAATGGTTATTTAGTTAGGAAAAAACGTGTACTCCAGCTAGCTCAAGCAAAGAGAATCAAATGATTCTTCTTGCTCTGATATATTTTTTTATTTAATTTGTCCTATTTTCAGATTTTATTTATGTTTCAACACTGGCAGTGGGAAAGCGGTTTGGGTTCGCTTAAGCCTTCCCCATTTCCAGAATCCAACCCAACATTACTTTAATGTTTTTTTACTTGTGATTTTATTTATTTAATTGGTGAAAAGTAGTACCTTTTCTGATTGGTTTGAGGCATGGCGCTATAAAGTTCATCATTTGTCCCTTTGAGTAATATGAAATTTCTAACGGGGACTAGTACTGTGGACAGAGAAGAGTGGTGGGGCTTTCAAAATGGGTTGGTCGCTCCTGTACCTTTGATTTGACCGCTTTAATCCCTGACCACATGTGGTGTATAATATAACGTGAATTGATAGTACATGGATTCTCTACTTATTAATTGGTTAGATTCAAAGTACAAGTCCAACTTTAGTAACTTATTATGATCTATTCGGAGGGATTTTTCTCAAAATTTTTAGAAAACGTAAAACATGGGATAAAATACTTTCTTTAATTATACACAAATAAACACTTACAATAAGTAACCACCGCCTTGATGGCCGCAATGATTTGGGCTCTCTCTCCCTCATAAAGCGGAAAAGTTCGAATTCCCTCACAGTCGCTTGGGGTCTTAAATGAAACGCCGGGGGTGATAGATCCTCCCGCTTACGTATTCCCCTAGATTTACTCACCAACCGCCGGCTGTACGGAGTTCTTGGGTCACCAAAAAGAAAAAAAACACTTACAATAAGTACTTACACGTTTGACTTCAATAAAGTATTGTAGTAGGAATTCTAGATTGAGCCAATATCCCACACTCTCTTTTCACCTGTTTGTGAGTTCTCTTCTTAATGCATGTCAACTTTCCATTACTCCTTAACCTATATGCATGGTTTGCTCGCTTAACTACTTTGTCATCTTATGGTCTTCACATGAGAGGGAATGTTCAGTTTTACGTATGATCTAAACATTTCTTCAACATATTAAACTTGTCGAACATGTAGCTGTATGTGCACTCTTCTTCAATTAAAGTAACAAGTTTGTCACACAATCTAATAGACTATGCTCGAATACTTCTACTAGATGCGATTTACCATAATATTGTTTGGCTTGTGTAAATATCCTAAAAGATTTTGTCAAACTATTTGATTAATAACTTCATGTAAGCTTTGTTTTATGTCAAAATTCAAGCAATTAGGTTCTTAAAAATGTTGAATAGCCTCCGAATGTAAGAATCTATTTCATGACCAAAATTAAGTTGCACTACATGTCAATATTATCAACAAATAAAATGGAAGTAATTGCAAATCAGAGATGTTGATAATTATATATGAGGTGCCGAATGAGATTGTAAACTTTTCAAATTCCCAAACTGTCGGTAGTAGTTGCTGTCTCCATATCCTTCTATGGCTAAAAGATACAAAACTCATTGCTCATTGATGATATCCAACTCATAAAATAGAAGCAATTTATGATTTGAATGAGAACGGAAATAATAACGATCCAATGTATGTAATAATAATAGGCCAAACGAGACAACATCAAATTTACTGAATTTTCTTTAGAAAAGTTACAAATGTCATACTCAACTTTACACTCCATATGAATTTACCAACATCACTTTTGACGGTGGACTTCAAATTGTTTCTCTCATCCATGCGTATAGTTGGTATTTGATAGGGAGATAAATTTAAAGATGACTATTATAGTTATCTCATTTTTTTACGCATTGATAAAAAAATTTTCTGAATATTTGATTACTAAAAAAATTGAAAAAGGAAGTTTCCTAGTATATTTGGCTTATGATGTGACAGCGCCATGGCATTATGTTTGGTCCGTTACCAGAAACAGCCAGGAAGTCAAAATCCATTGGGGTTTGATTGCAAAGGTTCAACCAATCATTGCCTAGTCGAAATGGAACGTCAGTCTCTCTTCGAAATGTCGTTTCCGATGACTCGTGTTGATATCAGGCTTTCATCACTAAAGTTTCCCATCGCTGGTGGTTCAGGCGGGGGATGTAACTTTCTTGCTTAATTTGGCTCTCGCGCATCATATCGTTTCGTGGAACTTTTTAATCAAAGTACATATTGTACGTATATATAATGGTAATGTTGAAATCAATAAGAAATGTTAGACTAATTAAATGGATGAGTAATGCAAACAAGATAAGCTATTCTAGGGGTCCAATATTAAAAAAAAAAAAAAAAAAAACTTAATTATCATATATAGAGCACAAAAATCCCGTAGGGTTGATTACCATCCCTTTACTTCTTCATTCTTTCACATTATAATGTAATCATAGCCAGCCCTTTGTAAGAATCCAACAAAGGAAAAACATCGACCTACTTAGCAAATTTTCAACACATTAAATGACTATGTGATGGATTTTTCTTTTTGAATATGTGATGCGTTGCTTTTATTTCTTCTCTTTTTGTTTCTCAATGATATGGGACATCTCAGGTAGGTATTTCAAATACATGAAGTACCTGGCTAACTTTAAATTAGCGGGAGCCAGAACTCAAGTTGGGTAGCTTAAAATGTGAGATTGTTTTCATTGATGGTAGAGGAATGGAGTATGTTTAATCTAGATACACACATCCATTCTTTAGTCACTAAATCAATTCAATAAATGCGTGTTAATTTCACCTTTGACTAAACATGGGGAATACCAAGCCGATCAATACTGAAAGGTAATAATATTTCCATGTCAATCACGTGCTTGGCTTAACAAAACAAATTCTATATAGATTGGAGTGAATTGGATGTGATTCCAAGTTCCAACATATTTGGCTGCCACACTCTCGGCGGTGGCTCAAAGTCAAGTTTCTTCCAATTAGAGTTCATTTAGTGCAGCGCTCAAAAGAAAATACAGCTCTAATATAAGTGCTCAATCTCTCGGGATTGTCATTGGTGAAGAAATTGATTGAGTATGGCCATCAAATTGGGCAATCATCCCATGCTGGATTGGCTTGAAGGCTTATCGACTAGATTACCACGAAATGTCAAGCTTCATGTTTCTAAGTTGAGTTTGTCCACCTCAGGGAAGATTCCTGCTTGTACCCCTGCCACTCAATTGGTATTTGGTTGATGCTCTCAATGACGTATATCCTCAATTTACCTTCCATAGAATCTTATAATCTAACTTAAGGGTGTCTGTGGTATTTCCTAGATTATGGCCAATATATCTATCCAAAATTACAATAAATACCAAGTAATCAAGACTCAACCACAGTGCATCAGAAAATTGGCCAGATTTCAGTCAAAATGTATCAATTGTTAAATATTAATAATAATAATTGAAAAATTACTGCATTTGGTGAAATATGTCGAACTTTAGTGAATTGATTTTAAATACAACTAAAGTTCGGTGTGTTAGGATGCATGTGTGAGTTATGTTAGAGAAGTTTCATGTTGGAGAATTGGTGTGATACGGAGCAATTAATATATCAAAGTTAGCTCATAACTCATTAGCTTAAAATTTTGAATGAAGGCAGGTCCAACTATATATATTGGTAGATTCAGACTTGGGCTCCCTTTTGGCGATCTCCACAGGTAAAGGTACTAGGTTTCTACTGCATGCGCTTAACTAGAGGTAAATGGTTCCAAATTCTTTATAGATTCCACGTAGAACTTGGAACCTACACATTAGAACATATTTCTTATTTTTTGGAATATGGAATTTACCCCGCATACCCTAGAACCAAGAACCTACTCAATCATAAGTTTCGAGGTCAATTCCAAAATCTACTCAAGTTCCAACTATATTATTAAATGAACGATTATAGCCAATTAAAACATTTAATAACCATCACTAGCTACTACAATTCACTGACCATTAGAGACACACAGAAAATATGAGCATTAATAAAGTAAAAGTCCTAGTCATAAAATGAAAGTTCAGACTAGTGTTTCCACATTATACACTCATAATCAAAAGGCATGGAGTATCTCAAGATTGTATGAAGATATGAACCAAGACAATATTAAAACTTATTTTAGGTTCTAGGTTCTAAGTTCTTCCAACTAAAAACCTAAAACCTATTCATTAAAATGGGTTCCTCATTTTATGGAAGCTAAAACCTACCCTGCATACCTTGGAACTAGGAACTTATAGGTTCTCACTGGTCCGATTATTAGGTTCTAGGTTCTACCCTTGAACCATGCTCACCTTTATTGACAAATGGTATCAGACTGATGATTGATTGGTGGCCCACTTTTAATTTGTATCAGTGCATGGTAAATATCTCAATGAATGAATCTTATTACCAACACAGTTTTCGAGCAAGTGGGCATTATGGTATAGCAATGTGGGTTTGATGGTAGACTCAATGATTCAATCCGAAGAAAGAGACCGGAGATGAAGTTGAGCATTGGAGATTCAAATTGAGATAAGTTGATACAAAATGATAATTGAATTAAGAGGGAGTAAACCTAACACTGGAGCTCACATATGAAAGAGAGATGTGTTAGAGAAGTCTCACATCAAAGAATTGGTGTGGTGTGGAGTAGCTAATATATTCAAGTTGGTTCATAACTTATTTGCTTAAGTTTTTTAGTGAACATGGGCCCAACTAGATTTGTTGATGGACTCAAACTTGGGCTCTCTTTTGTAGATCTCCTTGGAAGCAAGTGTTGTACTTCTGCTACATGCCCCCAACACAATGATTATGTATAGATAAAAACCATCTGCCACATGGAAATCTGCCTGGTCTAACACATAAGCAACTCATGACTAAAGGGACTTGATAACACATTTGGTAAGAAAACATAATAGCTTAATTATTCAAGTATAATAAACTCGGTTGAATTCCCTACACATGATTTAAAATCATAAATCAAACATTTTCCCATGCCACCTCTAATGGTAAGCTATCAGTTACATATAAAATGAACAATAAATGAGCATGAACTTTCAGCTTGGATGACCTTAGAGATATATAGAGAAGATCTCCAAGAAATCTAATGAGCAGAATTCTTTTGAGAGGTCACCCTTTTGTTTTTTCTTTCGTTATGTGTCGAAACAACCAAAGCCACTTTTGACAGCAGTTAACACAAACCATTAAAATTAAAATTATGTGAACTCCATTCATTCAATTTAATAGATGAATTAGTGAGGATGGTAATGCTTCCCTAGTTATAAATAGCCATACAATAATAAGTTGTGGCATCCTAAAACTCCATGGCAACCTCTAGATGCCTTACAACCTATGGAAGGGTGATGGACGTATCAATGACGTATGTTGTGGTCTTTAGACCAAAAGAAGTGTAATAGATTAATGGCCAAGCACCTAATGGGTGAATATTTTGTCAGAAACATGTTCCATGCCCATGTGAGATCAAGATTTATTTTATGAGGAAATTATGTCTTTGGCCACAAATTTTATAAGTTGGATTTTATTAATTTATGTTACAAAGTATTATTGCCATTTAAATTTGTAATTTAGTACTTTGTATAAATAGGGATTAAGCTGGTTTGTTTAAAAGGGGTTAATCATGGGTCATTTAAGCTTGGGTCTTAGGCCCAAGAGTGTTGGGCCTAAGATGGGCCAAAATGGCCGGCCCATAGAGCCCATGAAGAAGGGGGAGACCGGTTTGCATGCCTCCCCCATTTGTCCTAAGAAGATGGCCAAGTGTCAAGCCATGCAAGAGTAATGATGGCTAATGATGAAGGGAAGGAAATTAGGGAGAAAAGGGTGGCCGGTTTAAGCGAGAGAGAGGGAGAGAGAGAGAGAGGAGGCTCGTCCGAGAGAGAGAGAGGAGAGAAAGAGAAGAAAGAAAGGAAGAAAGGAAGAAGGGAAGAAGGAAGGAGGAGGGGCCGTGCATCACCATCCGTCGCTGCCGTTTGCTCGGTTTGGAGGCAAATGGGATCCCTTGATCTACTCTTGCATGCTGTGCTTAGTGTGGTGATTGAATGGTAAAAATTTTGGATGCATAGAATGTGAAAAAATGAAGTTAGAAGAGTGGTGCTCTAGTCTAGTGTACTATTCTTGAGAAAAACAGTTCGACCTTGGATGTTCTAGTGACTTGCATGTGATGTTCTAGTTGAATTTTGACTTTGATCTCTAAATTAAAGTTTTAAAAGAATTATTTTAGTATAACATACTCAAATTTGGGACAAAAAAAACAAGTATAAGTGGGTGAAATCGTTATTCTTTGGAAAGACTGGATCTGGAAATTTCGGTAATAGGAACAGAGGTTTTAACCGTCCATATTTAATTACCTAGGACGAATATGACTTTGATGTCTTCATGAAGTATCTACCTTATGGTCTTGGCTATCACATAGTCTAATTTCATAATTTTTTAAGGTCATTTGGGCATTTAATCGGAAATGTTTCTAAAACTGTACAATCTGATGTGTTCGGACTTTGTAAGTTGAAATGCGTGGACTATATCATTTTTATGAGGTTCTTTTGGGAACGTGTTCTGCCTGAAATATCTTTATTCATGTCTTCCCTACAACATATTCAAATTTCGTAATTTTTTAAGTTCATTTACCTATTTAACCAAAAATGTTTCAAAAACTGTGCAAGTTGAACTGTTAGAATAGTAGTGCTGTGATGCATGGTCTATACCGAATTATATGGGGATCTTTTGGTGTAGTTTTATTCATGAAATATCTTCCTTTATGTCTTGAATATCACATTTTCTAATTTCATAATTTTTTAAGATCATTTGTGTATTTAATTAAAATGTTTTCTAAAACTGTGCAAGCTGGATTGTGCGAATTTCAAAAGCTGTAATGCATGGACTATTCCGTTTTGTATGAAATTCTGGTGGTGTTGTGTTCTTCATGAGATAAATGCCTCTAGAGCTTGTCTATGATGTATTAAATTCTTAGAAATTATTAGGGCCATCACATCATGTGCCATATTAATATTGAGACACAATTGTGAATATGAATTATGATAAATGAGGATACCATCGGAGGTGTGAGCCGACGATGCCCCAGGAGTGTCGGGATGCTCGGAGGTGAGTGCCGGATGCCCGGAGGTGTGTGCCAGATGTCCTCGGGAGCTTCGAAATGCCCGGAGGTGTGTGCCAAATGCTCGGAGGTATGTGCCGGAGGTTCCTCGCGATGTTAGGTTGGGTGCGAGCGATAAAATGTGGGATGCAATTACTGGTCCTAGGAAAAAAAAAAAGGTGGTGACCCAATTGAAAGATAAAAAGTTGAAATTGAATCATGCATGGTATGGTGACATGTATGCATGTCTGTATCATATAATATGTATAAGTGCATGGTGGTATGTGCACATAAGGCATGTATATGCATGAATGCTTGATGATGAGTACATGGTGGTATGTGCACATAAGGCATGGATATGCATGAATGCTTGATGATGAGTGCATGGTTGTATATGCACATATGGCATGATGATATATGCATGAATGCTTAATGATGAATGCATGATGGTGTATGCACATATGGCATGATGACATATGCATGACTGCAAGGTAAGTTATGCTTGGATGCATGAATGATATGTGCTTTGTTTATGATGCCTTAGTTGTTCTGTTTGATGCATTGGGTAGTTTAATGAATATTTTACCTGCTGAGTGGTTGTACTCGCCCCTTTGGGGACTAATATTTCAGATTATAAAGATGCCTCTCCCTCCGGTCACGCAGGGTACCTTTTATGGCCTTCCATTTGACGTGGAGGTTGAGTGTATGGAGCTTGATTGTGTCACCATCCCTGGTTTGACGTTCGTACGGGTTCGTGTGCTGGTGATGTATGATGTGGGCCTGGCTGGAGGCCCGGTCATCCAGGAGTTCTTGTCTATCCACATCCGCCGTGACAGAGTGATGCGGGGAATGTTGCCGTCGCCATCGCCGCGATGCACTAGGATGGATGTGATGGTCCACGTGAGGAGTGGGAGCTGATGCTTTTTGGGGATAGCCGACACTTCTAAATGGAGGGTTATACGTGATCGATATAGGGGGTTGAGATCTCTCTTTTGAACTGTAGCCAAGTTTAGCTAAAAGTCTTGGTTTTTTGGTTGTACCGACCCAAGATGTCCATCATGAAAATATAAATAAGAGTGAATCAGCATTATCTTTTCTTATGGTGCATAGTTGGTTTGTATTAGGGAGTAGAGGGATGGGATGCCTATGAACTACGGTTCTTCTTTAACCCCAACACAAAGATATGTAACTGGTATTCATTAGGTGGAGCGATAGGTATTTGTGGTGACCTTCATCACCTCTCCAAAATCAAACCTGACCATACTTCATACTTAGACAAAACAAATTGAGACCTATCTGAATTTCATCACCTCTCTCCTAAGTAAAACTTAGCTAGTCCAGAAAAATATTTCAGTTCGCTGCTACATCTTCTTCATTACCATCTATTATGAAATTCCTTATTTATTTGCTATGGCAATATCGTCCTTGGCCATGGGACAAATCTCTCTAATCATATTTGCAATGATGATCTTCCATAAAATTCTATCTATGATGGAAGGCCAGTGAAGCCTACCATAGCTCACAATGCCAATTCCATTAAAGAAAACCATCAAATCAGTTTAGCAAAGGTCATAGGCAGAAAAATCAATGCTCAACAAAAGACTGCAAATAAAGGAGAAGTATTGTTGCCACGCACACCAGTGAAAATTTTGATAGAGTTGTGGAGTCTAAAAGAGGAAAATAATATTCAAGTGCAAAAACAATTTATTTTAGGCAGTTACCAATTCTGTAACAGCATACATGTAATTTCAATATTAATTATGTATGTCCTAGACTCCTGCTATATAGAGAGCAATATCTTTTATGGTTGTAACACTGAAGCTTGTAACACTGATATTGATAGTGCAGCACTATGGTTTTTCCCTGTTCCTGATTTAGGGAAGGGTTTTCCACGTAAAAATTCTCACTTGTTATATTCTCTAATTTTTCTCATCATATATTCACGTTCCTAACAACTTATATCAAAGCCTGATTTTGGTGAAATGGTGGGAGCGAATATGGATGAAGGGAAGGTGCAAATCGATCGGTTTGATGGCAAGGACTTTGGTTTCTAGAAGATGCAGATTGAGGATATGTTGTACCAAAAGAACTTGCATCAGCCTTTGCCTGGAGAGAAACAAGAATCTATGAATCAAGAATAGTATGCATTGTTAGATCGACAAGCTCTGGGTTTGATTCGTCTCACATTGGCGCGGAATGTGGCTTTCAACATTGCCAATAAAGCGACAATGATGGATTTGATGGCGGCATTGTCCAATATGTACAAGAATCCTTCTCAATCAAACAAGGTATTTGATGCGTCATCTTTTCAATCTAAAGATGGACGAGGGTGCTTCCGTGACATATCACATTAATGAATTTAATGTGATTACAACTTGGTTGAATTTGGTAGATATCAAATTCAATGACGAGGTAAAAGCTTTAATTTTATTATCTTTTTTACTTGAAAGTTGGAGTGCAACTGTGACTACAGTGAGCTGTTCATTTGGAAAGGAAAAGTTGAAGCTTCAAGCAATTTGAGATTTGATTCTTAGTGAGGATATTTGCAGAAGAGAATCAGATGAATTTTTGGGTGCTACCCTAATTACTGAAGGTAGAGGAAGAAGCAATCAACAAGGGTGGAACTAATACCACGGTAGATCAAAGTCTAGACGTAGAAGCAAATCTAGACCTTGTGGAGAAATAATTTGCTAGAATTGTGAAAAGAAATGTCATTTGAAATGAGATTGTAGAGCCCCAAAGAAGAAATTTCAATATCAAGACTGAAATCAAGATGGAGAAAATTTGTGAATGCAATTCTTGAAGAGACGCATGATAGTGATGCTTTATTTTGAGCATTGGCATTCCAATTGAGTCTTGGATTCTTGACTTAGGTGCATCGTTTTACTCTACTTTTGTGCAAAGAATTAATGACAATTTTATTGCTGGAAAATTTGGAAAGGTTCATCTTGCTGATGATGAACCTTTATATATTATGAGAAAGGGTGATGTTTATATAAAATCTAATGACGGATATCAATGGAAGTTGCGTGATGTTAGATATGTTCTAGGACTTAAGAGAAATCTAATCTCTATAAGTAAATTAGATAGTACGGGATACAAAACTATTTTTGGGGATGGCTCTTGGAAAATCGTTAAAGGTGCTTTGTTTGTAGCACGAGGAACAAAGTCAGGAACACTCTAAATAATTGAAACTAGTAGAGAAACTATAGCAATGGTTGAGTTCGAAGTTGATTCCAAATTATGGCACTACAGGCTTGGACACATGAGTGAAAAGGGAATGAAGTTGTTAGCATCTAAGGGAAAGCTACCTAATCTAAAGTCCATAGATATTGGTCTATATGAAAATTGTGTTCTAGGCAAGCAAACACGTGTCAGTTTTTTGAAGATTGGGAGAGAACCAAAGAAAGAAAAACTAAAGTAGGTGCATACGGATGTTTAGGGACCAGCTCCTGTGAATTCCCTTAGAGGCTTGCATTATTACGTCACGTTCATTGATGACTCCACCATAAAGGTATGGATTTATCTTTTGAAAAATAAATCTAATGTGTTTGCTAGTTTTAAGAGATGGAAAGTTGAAGAGGAAAATGAAACTAGCCTGAAGATTAAATGTTTAAGGTCCGATAATGGTGGTGAGTATGATAGCAAGGAGTTTAAGCAATTTTGTGCTGAGAATGGAATCGGAATGACAAGAATTGTTCCCAATAAACCACAGCAAAACAAAGTTACTGAAAGGATGAATAGAACTCTGAATGAGTATACAAGAAGTATGAGGTTGCATGTAAGATTACCCAAGACATTTTGGGCGGATGTAATTAACACAACTACATATTTGATTAACAGAGGACTTTTAGTTCCACTTGATTATAAGTTACTAGAAGAAGAATGGAGTGGAAAGAAGGTAAATTTCTCACATCTGAAAGTTTTTTATTGTGTTTCGTAAGTCCACATAGATTCTGAAAATACAGATAAACTTGATGCAAAAGCTAAAGAATTTTTTTTCATTGGATATGGTTCTAATCATTGTGGTTATCAATTTTAGGATGAACAAAATAGAAAAATAATAACAATTGTTGATGTTACATTCAATGAAAATATGTTGTATAAGGACAAATATGTGCCAGAATATATTGTGAAGAAATAAACGATGGAGAATAGAGAGATTAAATTAGAGGAGATTTCTAAGAGTGTTCTGGTTGAAATTCCTAAAATTGTTGCTGTTGATTCTAATAAAAAAACCATAACAAGAATTATATACAAATAAACCCACTTTGAGAATATCTAGTAGAACACCTAAACATATACAAAGATAGTCTCCGTCGTTGCATTATTTGCTTTTGACTGACGCTGGTGAACCAAAAAAAATTTGAAAGCAGTGCAAGTTAAAGATTATGTTAAGTGGGAGTTAGCAATGTAGGATGAGTTAAATTCACTCGAGAAAAACAAAACTTGGGTCTTAACTCAATTATTAGATGGGAAGAAAGTATTGCAGAATAAGTGGGTGTATAGGGTCAAAGAAGAACCTGATGGCAGCAAAAGGTACGAAGCAAGGTTAGTAGTAAAAGGGTTTCAACAAAAGGAATGAATTGATTACATAGAGATTTTTTCTTTTGTTGTGAAATTGATTGCCATCAAGTTAGTATTGAGTATTATTACCGCTAAGAATTTACATCTAGAGCAATTAGATATCAAGACTACATTCATTTATGGTAATTTAGAGAAGGATATTTTCATGATACAACCAAAAAGGTTTTGAGGTTCCTGGAAAAGAAAATTATGTCTGCTGTGAAGTCTTGAAATTCGAGTCCTTTCAGGGTTGAATGAACGTGAATTTCATCAATGCATTATTGGTTGATTTCACTCAGAATTGATCACTCCCAAGATACTGACCTTGATGGGAAAAGCTAATGAGGATAGAACTCGTACAACTAAAGAACTTGACCTGGAAAAACGACTTGACCGTGAGACTTGCGTGAGAACGATCCTGTAGATAGACAGGCCAATTTTAGGGACAACTAGAAGCCGGTTCGCGAACAAAACATAATGGGACAACGGGTGATTTCGTTTACTATTATCAAGCCCACGAACAACCCTATGTCAATTCTCGGTACTCGTGTACTTTGAAATAAGAATCTATCCTCCGCAATTTCATGTAATCAAGGTCATCCATGTGTTGAGATATCTTGAACGTGGTTTGGCACGAGTCGGTTACGCGCAAATCCTCGAAGCCGCCTGTCAGTCTAAGTTGTACCAAAATGACATTCGAGCGAAATTGATATGGCATGAGAATCCAAGATTGGACTTTGAATTTTTGGGAATGTCCGGGATAGACTTTTGGACGATGCTACTTCAATAGTCGACATTGCCAGTTAAGCTGAGTGTTTAAGAAAGGGATTTACGAACCGAGGAAACGAGCCTTCGAGGATGTGGGCCGAGCAAGGCCAGTGTGGGCCTCATGCCCAAGGTGGGATAGCCACTATGGTAGGCTCGAGGCAAGCAAGTGAGCCCATTGGACCCAACCAACCATTTTACCTTCCAAGCCCATTGTCTAACCTTGAGTCATTTTGAGCGCAACCAATTCTCAAGCCTATTCCTATTCATCTCCTTGCCTGTTTCTTAGGCCCGCCCTTCATTTTCAGCCCAAGGGCAGATTGGGAAATGTGCAAGGTGGAAATGACCATTTTGCCCGTAGTTGTTGTGAGGAAAGTCAAAAAGAAGAGAGAGAAGATTATGTCACTTGCATGGGGACTTGAAGCATGCATGGAAGAGCCTTAATGAAGCTTGACATCTAGCTCTCACATCACTATTTCTCCCCTCCTTCAGCTCCCCCGCGATCGGAACTCTCTCCCCCCTTGTTTCCTTTCCTTCTTTCTTCTTCTCCCGCTAACCTTCCTCTAAAAAGCTGAGTTGTTTGTTGCCTTCCCATGCAAATCATCCCCCATGCCACCCACCACCATGCTCAAGAGACCCAAACCATATGAAATACAGTGGTTGTTCGCCGGTCGAAGCCGCTGGCTGACTCGCTAGCTGGCCAGAAGCCAGCACCGGTCTAATCGCTCGGCCTACACTGTTTCACCCAAATCAGTGTTTTCCTCCCATTTTGACCTAGCCTCCACCCAACCCAGCCACTAGCCAGTCCCCCTTAACCCCCATGTGCGGCCGGTTGCTGGCCAGCTACTCGCTGGAGCTCCGGCCAGCCCACCCAACTCCTTTTCTCCTCCGGTAGTCCAATTTTCTAAAGTTGCAATGAGAGGCAGTGGTTGTTGCTGTTGTTTCAGCCTTGGGACCACCTTGGATCGATGTGGTTAAGGTCTCTGTGTGTCGCCTTCGTCGCCATCACCGTGTCAGTGTCTCTAGCCTGCTTAACAAGTGAGTTTAGCCCCTAATCATTCATTTAGTGCCTAAACTTGCTTAGAGTTGGTTTAGTTAGGGATAATTCTAGTTTAGGGGGTTTAATTAAGTTATATTAGCCATAAGATAGGTGGTTAGATAGATGGTTAAGATTAGCTTAGCTTAATTTTTCTTTTAGTTTAATTAAGCATATTTTGCCTTAATTAATTGATTGTTTGTCTTAATTAATGATTTGCTTAATTTTTTAATTTAATTTATTATTATTGAATTATGAAATTATATTGTTCATGGTGCACTATTCATAAATTACCGTTTATGTGCACTATTCACGCGATACTGTTGACGTGCATTGTTCATCCGATAGTGAAAAATTGCCTTGTTTCATGCGTGTTGATCTTATGAGGTAAATTGGATGTGTCATTGCATGGACATCTGCATGAATCGTATGGTTTTCACAAAAAGGGGGAAATGGTTCCTCTGAGGGACATCGAAATGGACCGCTTTCATGAGAAATGATTTGAGGTTGTATTTGCAAGCATGTGTGCATTGGCTAATGCTCAAAGATAAAAAAAAAAAAAAAAAATAGGTTGTGGCGATATGCTTACATGATCACTAAGTTGAACCCGTCACTCTGATAGGAGTTCAGGGGGTGATAGTTGAAATACTCGCCGCCCCAACAGGAGTTTGAGAGGTGATAGTTGAAATACCCACCAACTCGGCAAGAGTCCGGGGGTGATAGTCTGATTTATTAGAGACACCAACAAAGGTTCGGTTGTGACCTTGAGGGGCAATAATAATCGAACCATGTGAGAAACATGGCATCATTGGTTCCGATTATGTATGAGATGATCACATTATTTATGGCACGCACGCATGAATCGATAACGCGTAGGGTGTGGCAATGGTTGGGTGAGATCGCTTGTGACACGACTCGTATGTGATTAATGAACTACATCATCTAATGGCCACGTGCATTGCGTATATTGTGTTGAGATATAACATGTAGGGTATGGCATACAGGGTAAGGTTACATGCGAATCAAATATTTGATTGTTGGTTGGCCCTAGCTATTGTTATATGTTGGTTTGTTTCTAGGGTGGTTCTAGAAAGATACCCTAAGTTGAGTTGGTGTACTAACCAGAGCTTAGGGGGAGAACTCGCTGAGATTTTATCTCACTGGTTATCGTATAACCACTTTCAAGCCCTTAGAGTAGCGCTCCTGACGGTGCAGTGGAGAATCCTGCCTCCTTTTTACTAGAGATCGACCCGAATGCCTTTGACTACGACCTAATGAAGCCTGAGTCCAATGGGTCCGAGTGATAGGGGTGTCGAACCCGAGGGTTCTTTTTGTATGGTTGGATTAGTCTAGCCTAGTTTTTTTTGGTCTAGCTTAAAGGATGGATCGGCCCCTCTGTTAGGCTTCTAAATTGGAAACAATCCTCCATTGGTTAATCCATTGAAAATGTGTATACAACTAGTTACTATCATTCTTGCTGTTCATCCCTCTATCCCTGTTTGATTGCTTGATTGTCTACTGACTGGGGGATGTTTCGTTTTCCGCTTGTGCATAATGAAAGATTAAAATGAACGGCCGTCGATGAGTTCTAAGATGTCGCTTTCTATCGACCAAGGGAAAGGGTTGTTATGTGCTTGGGGTTTGGGTCGTGACATCTGCAAATTGAAGAAAAGTTTGTATAGCTTGAAATAGGCTCCTAGACAGTAGTACAAGAAATTTGACATTTTTATATGTGGTAATGGATTCATTAGAAGTGGTATGGATTACTATTATTACTTCAAGAAATTTGATGATTGTTGTATTATTTTGTTGTTGTATGTGGATAATATGCTCATCGCAATCTAGCATGAGGGAGATCAACATACTGAAGCAGCAAGTGTCAAAAGAAATTGAGATGAAGGACTTGGGTACAACGAATCAGATTCTTGGGATGAGGATCACATGGGATTGGTCCAAAAAATTATAAAATTATCTCAAGAAAAGCACGTTGAAAAGTGCTAGATAGATTTGGAGTCCAAAATACAAAGCCCAGAAGTACACTTTTAGGAAGTCACTTCAAGCCCTCAAAGAAGCAATCACCGCAAACAAATGAAGAGTGGGAGTATATGGCTAAGGTGTCTTATGCATCGGCTGTTGGTAGTTAAATGTACGTTATGGTATGTACTCAACTAGACATAACTCATGTAGTAGGAGTTGTGAGCAGATACATGATAAATCTAGGAATAAAGCATTAGGAAGCTGTAAAGTGGTTATTATGATACTTAAGAGGCACTTTAGGTATGTCATTATGTTTTAGGGAAAACGGTGTAACTTTACAAGGCTTTATTGATGCAGATCTTGGTGGTGACTTGGACAATAGGAGGAGCACCTAAGGTTGCGTTTTTAACTTAGGTGGTATTGTAATTAGTTGGATGTCTAGACTCCAGACATGTGTATCTCTCTCAACCATTGAGGTAGAATATGTTGTTATATCTAAAGCTAGTAAAGAGAAGATTTGGTTGAAAAATTTTCTAAAAGAGATAAGGAAGGAGTAAGGTAACAGTGTTATTTTCAATGACAATCATAGTGCTATTTGTCTTGAAAAGAATCTGGTATTTCATTCAAAGACAAAACACATTGAGTCAAAGTATAATCAAATTCATTAGTTGATAGATGATGGGACTTTGTTATTGAAGAAGATTCCCGATGCAGAAGATCCAGTAGATATGTTAACAAAGGTTGTCACTATTGAGAAATTGATGCTGTGCATTGCCTCAATTGGCCTCCATGGCAAGTGATGAGGGAAGCTATTGCACTAGGACAATTTGGGTTACAAAGATAAAGACTATGAAAGATTGCTATTTTATGAAGATCGGCCTCCAAGTGGGAGAATGATAGAGTTGTGGAGTCTGATAGAGGAAAATAATATTCAAGCACAGAAACAATTTATTTTAGCCAGTTACTAGTCTTGTAATAGCATACACGTAATTTCCATATTAATTTTGTATAACCTAGACTCCTGCCATATATAAGGCAATATCTTTTATAATTGTAATGCTGAAGTTTGTAACCCTAGAGCTTGTAACACTAATACTAATTGTAGAGGATTGCCTAGTGTGGCACTACGGTTTTTCCCTTTTCACGTAAAAATTCTCGCTTGTTTTTGTCTCTAATTTTTATCTTCATATATTTGTGTTCCTAACAAACTCTTGGCCCTAATGATTTGGCAGCGGTTTATGTCACACCCCGATCCTCGGGCACACACCCATCCCTCACCTGGTCGATTAATAGCGACGTCCCAAAATGCATCGCTGACCTTTTCATTTTAATACGCATGCGAAAACATATATAAAATCCCCAGACAATAAAACAATGGGATAGAAAAATAGGATTAAAAACTCGAACCTGAAAACCAACACACTTATATATATATAACAACTCAGTCATATATATACATATACAAGCCACACTAGAAAGTCGGTTTCTACTCAAACAAGTTCAACAGAAACAAGTCATCCAACAGGAGTGGAGTCTCAATCCTTATCAAGATCATACTTCGGATCATCCTTGAGGTCCTCCTCCGACTCCTCTTCAGAATCTTCCTCAGGCACTTCTTCCGGTTCCTCTTCCAGTTCTCCTCCAGGCTCTTCTTCAGCGATCTCTCCTTCATCACTCCAGTTAGCGCTCTCAGCTGAGTACACTGGAGAGTCAAAATCATTCTCGATATTAGGATCATTTGCATCTACCACTGATCCATCTTTATGGTCTGCTATACCCTTTCCAAAATTAGCTTCCAGAATGAACCAGGGTACATCAGATTCCAACACAGGACCCTCCCTTCACCCGTCATGGTAGTGGCAAAACCATGACCGGTACCTATGGGGCACCTTATCGGGTTTATTCATGTCAACCCAAACAGTTGACTTCACTAACACATATTCTAGTCTTTCGGGGTAAGGGTGTATCGAGAAGTGGTATCCTATCTCGGTGATCTCTTCAAGTATATCAAAATGCATGGGAGGACGAGGAGGTGGAGGTGCTGCCATCTAAGGACTTGAAATGTTGTCCCACAACGGGGTGAGACTACATCTCAACAAGTTCTACTCCCTAAGACCCGATTAGGAAGCCAATATGCCCTAAAGGCTGCCTAAGCACAACATGAACCAGAGGATTTACCTTAGCCTCGGTTGTATCCTACAATTCACTATATGTATCAGATATACCCAAATCACATCACATCACCCAATCAGATCAAATTATCGATCAATCGACTTAGTCGATTACATGTCACCATGACCTTTCCTTGGTCGGTACATTCAATACTATCTATAAGGTCCTATTAATTCAGGACTGCTCATCCAAAATTGATAATAGATAGTATAGCTCGCCCAAAGCTAATAATATAGTATATTGTATATGTGCTCGCCCAAAGCTAATATATTAGGGCCCTAGGCCATCCTAGTATACTATATAAGCTCGCTAAAAGCTGATAATAAGTTACTCGCCCAAAGCTAATAATAAATTGTTCGCCTAAAGCTGATAGATTCGGGCCCCTAGGCCAAGATAGTATACAATTTTTCATCATATAACAATTCAACATTTTTATCATACCTAATAAAAATAGCCGTGTATGAGTGCACGATCGGCCTTGGCCAAAATAGAGTATTGTCACCCTTGAAAATCCCACCATTTATATGGTCTACCAAAATATTTTTGGCGTTGTAAACCGATGCTCAGTTAATTTATAATCAATTTCAAAACTGATTAATTTAGTAATAAAATCTTTAAAACACAATTAAATCAATTCAGCACAAATTATAGCTCAATAAATAAACAAAATGCACTACAATAATCAACATAAAATTTCAGTCGTCTTCTATTCCAGCCTAATTTCTGAAAAATAAATAAATAAATAAATAATCGCGAAAAATATTAAATAAATGCCAATAAATCCAACTTAGGCCCATAATGCCTAATTGGACGCCGAAATGGACCTAGAAAATTTTTTAGACTCGTTCAATAAATAATAACACAAGTCTACTTGCTAATGTCACTGACCATTTGCCTAACATGCATTGATAAGGCACTAATTTGATTACTCTATTCTAATCTATCCACCTAATCACACTTAATTAAATCTAAACAACCTCTAAGCATCATTAGCATGCTAAGTAGGGATTAGTGAGCAAAACTCACACGTTTAACATACGGTTCGATGCAAAACGACGGAAACATTGCGGGGCTCGGCTTTCCTTAAGGTTGGTTAAAGGCGGCAAGGCTTGGGAAAGGTAGCGGGGCTGGTCTCAAGTACAAACAAGGACAAACCGGTGGCAGAGGGAGCTCCGACAGTGGCCTAAGCTGCTCGGGACAGCCCTGGGAAGCACGAGCAGGGTTGCTGGATAGCGGTGAGGCACGGCAAGTTGCGATAGCGCGCGGGGTAGCTCGCGTGGGCGGATAGCGTTCCGGTAGAGGGCAACGGCACACGATGAGGGTGGCAGCTTCTTCTGCTAGACTTTTGGCCTTCAAGCAACGGCAATGGAGATGGGGAAGGGACGCTATCGCACAGCCAAGGGGAAATGAGAGAGAGAGAGAGCAAGAGGGGGGGTTCCATGGTCACATTTTTCCAATTCTTTGTCTCCTTTGACCATGCACAGCCAAGTGTAGTTCATTGGCTCTCAATGAGCCACCAATGCACACCTAACAACCTTTGAAGTGGTCCATTTTGGCTAGGCATGGGGGAGCTACGAATTTGCAAGCTTTGGCTTCAATTGGACTCATAATCTCTCTTAATTCAATCCCAATTGGCCTCAATAAATTCCGTTATTGAGTCAATATTCAAATTGGTATTTTTCCTCACTAATTGATCCATCTTGCATCCCAATTGCACAATCAAAAATAATCACTGGCCTTTTCTGAACAAAAATGACCATACCTCGACTTTTTCCCAAAAAGTCTCGAGTTGCAGAAAAATCTTCTGAGACTGAGTCAACATTTCTAGAATTTGTCATAACATGATAGAATCTTCAATTTATGAAATCAGACTTAAATTCGTGGTTAATTTCACACAAGCGCATTTTTAGCGTGACCTAAGCTACCGGATAGTTTTCAGAAATTTTCAGATGCAAATGAATAGTCAATTTTCTTCGAGCCACAATGAACCCACTCGACACATTGACGACTCTTGGTTGTCGTGAAAATCTCGAGAATTCAAATACGGACACAAGATACCAAAACGATAGATAAATCAATCTAGTACCGATCAACGAGAATGTTCCAATTTAGTGGTGTCACCTACGATTAGCCACATAGCTTAGTCAAACTGATCTATCTTTGATTTCAAATCGATTTTATACTGTGCCATAATGGCCTCTAAAGATGAGCACGGTCGAGAAGTCGATTCCTGGTCGAATCTCAGGTCTATCGCATTAAAATTCCTTAATGACTTCCCCGGATAGTCTAGTTATCTCGAGAGTGATCAACTCTAAGAATAGCCCTATAGGCACGTCGATGGAACGCCCGATTTATTCAATAGAAAATAGGATCGAAAATCTAGGATGTCACAGTTTATGATGACAACTTTCGTCCCACCACACCAGCAAATAGTCCCAGGGTTGGCCATTCTTTTACTCGAGAAAAGGATGTCGAACTAGAAGAAATGGATGGAGGTGATAGGCACGTTATCGCCGTGTTGAGCAATGACTCCTTACCCATAGAACCTAGTCACAGCCCTGGTGTTGGCCATTCTTTCAAAGACTAAGGTACCGCATAACCAAATTTATAGGAATTTGTGGCTCATATATGTAAAGGCTTGTTCTTTATCTTGGTGAATAGCCTGTATAATTGTTTCATCAAGTAGTTTAGATTTTGGATTCAATCATTTAATTAGTTACTCTGGGGTCTGAGCTGTTTCTTTATAATAGAGAGTTAAATGATAATGAACTGTGCATCCGTAGTCAAGCACTTGCATAAGAGGATGTCAATATACAGCCTCATTGTAAGCTCATTGTGCAGAGACAAAGTACTTTATTGCTCTCTCTCTCTCTCTCTCTCTCTCTCATTCAGGTGCACGAACAAAAGCACACCTCGCTACATGCATTGCTTAAACAAATAAGGCCAGCTTAAATAGAATAGAGTTCAAAGAAAAGCATTGGAGACGCTTGAAAATAGATTCGCTTAAACCCTGAGAACATGACACTTTGTTCTTGGAGGATGGACCACTGGTTGAGATGTATTTGTAGGCAGTACTCCATATCGATTAGATAAATTAAGTCAATTCAATCTCTAACTTGAGCAAAACTCAATTAGATATCCGAAGTGACCGAAGATGGTTCAATTCTTTAAAATTTTGGAAAAATTATCCAAAAAGTCCCGAACTTATTACTCTTTTATCAATTGAGTTATAAACCTCTCAATTTTGTCAATTAAGTCGTAAACATAATTAAGTTCATCTGGCCAACTATGATTGAAAATTGCTAATGTGGATGCCAGCTATCCTATATGGCACAGCTACCATTGACATGGATATTTTTTAATAATCTTTTGAATTTTATTATAAATTTTTTAGTTTTCTTTCCTTTTCTTTACTTTTTTATTTTGTATTTTGGACTGAGGCTAGCAACTCTCATCAGCATTGGTGAGGGCATCAAGTCCTTTGCCTAGCCCAAATTTGGCAAGGCGTTGTAGTCCATGCTTGCCCTCGCCACATCTAAGCGGGGGCTTGTAGCCCATGCTTGCCCTCGCGACATCTTAGCGGGGGTTCACGCACCCTTGATTTGGCTGGCAAGGGCATCGTGGCCCTCGCCCAAGACCTCAAGAGCCACAATGAGGGTGTCATGGCCCCACCAAGTCTATACGAGGGCTGCAGCTCCCTCGTTATGAATGATGAGGGCATCGAGCCAAGGCTACCAAGCCCTCACATAGTGGTTGGCAAGGGCATTGCGACCACTGCCCATAGTTGGAGAGGGCCGTGATGCCCTTGTCTGTGATCGGCGACCTTCACCGATTCTTAATCCATAATGCAATATATATATATATATATATATATATATATATATATATATATATAAGGAAAAGAAAAAAGAAAGGAAAAAATTCAAAAAAATCAAAAATTACTCAAATATTGTTAAAATTTGTCTATATTGGTACTAGGTAGGAGGGTTAACATCTACGTCAACAATTTCTTATCAAAATTGGTTGAATAGACTAATTGGCAACTTGTCAAAAGATTTAGGATTTTAATTGGATAAATTAAAAAAATTATGATTGAATTGATAAAAAATATAATAGATTTAAAAAATTTGAACAATTTTTCCCAAAATTCACTCAAGTCATAATCGTGAATCCTTCCTTATTAACCTAAAAAGAGAATGCCAATCGCATCATCTCCTGTTAATTGCTCGAATCAAAGGTTTGTAGTTATGCTTGAAGACCTCTATATCGAAAGCTGAATATCACTCTAAGTTATTAGATCAATGTTAGGTTTAGTACTTAAAATGCCCTATCACTTCTTTCATGCCTTGACTGGCTTTTGACATAAGAATGATATGTTTAAATTACTTGTATTAAGAAGGAAAATAATGGATTTATAGACATTTAAACACAAAATCTCATGCTAAGTTTGCATCTTAAACTTTTACATAAAAGCATAAGGTGATGTTTACACGTTCGGACAAAACTATATTTCAAATGGTCTAGATACGTGTCTACAACATATTTCCGAAGTGTTGCCTCTCGTTAATGGTTCTACACACATATGCCATTCTCTGGGCGAGTGTTTGTGCGCTATCGCTTTGGCTACAAGGAAGGGTTAGGCGCAAGTCTAGAGAGGACGTCGCGGCCCTCCCTGGATTTGCGCAAAGGCTCATGCAACCTTGCTTTGGCTAGTGAAAGTGTCGTGGCCCTCACCCAGGCCCTCAACGTCAATAGTGAGGGTGTCATGGCCCTTGCCAAACCTGAGTGAGGGTCGCAAAGCCCTCACGCCACAATGAGGGCTGTGACCTCTCTCACTTAGTCGCTAGGCCTCACTCCAAAAATTACAAAAAAAAAAAAAAAGAAAAAACTGAAAAAAAGTCAAAAATTTTATTTAAATATTACTAAATATGTCAAAGTCAGTGTTAGCTGTGCGACATAGGATGATTAGCAAATGTCAGTAATTTTTAGTTATAACTATCTGGATGGACTTAATTGGTAATGTGGAAATGTTTCAAACTCAATTAGTTCAATATTCAAATTTTTGTTTATGCAAGTGGCCCTATCTATATATTCGTATGGGTGACCTTGAATTTCTGAATTAAAAGTGTCTAATTTCGCAACCAACCATGCCGACTTGAGATATTAAATGGTTATTGTTTGAGGAATATTAAAAGGAAGAGTTAGGAAAAGTATTCAAACTGGGGCAAACGGACAAAAGTCCCGCATGTTTATGGACCGTCAACAGTGGAGGAAAAAGTAGGAGTTCGATAACATGAAGAGCCTACTCGACTTTTTAAAGATTTAAGATGTGTGGAGCAGAGAGAACAGGGAATCAAATCACGCCGCACGTTCACGAGTGACGGGAAGGCACATGGAAGCATTCTGCCACGGGCGCAGGAAAAGTAGCTTAGTTTTGCTTTCTGTAAAGTGGCCTAAATTTTAAGCTTTACGAATGAGAATCCACATATTGCCGTGGAATCTCTTGCGATCTTGCTGGAGATCTCGCTCCTATTCAACGGCAAAAGCCGCCAGCCGCCAGCCGCCATGTGAGACGGCTCGATCCTGTAGAAATCCCCCTGTAGGAATCCTAGGTACGGTAGCTTCCAACAAAGCTAGATTCCTAGACCTGTGCTCGTCATTTTCTCTAACTATAAATTTGGACCTGGGCCTCTGATTTTGAAATAAAAATTTGAATTTTGCTTTTTTCCAGTAGCTTGCAAGCAAGCTGACTAAGACAGCGACAATCATCGGGGAAAAGTAGAGAATTTGGCCGAAAACCAAGGGGTCAAATTTTCTCCGTGTGCTGTTCTGCATTTCTACTTTGGAAGTTCCAGTTGTTGTTATGTGTGGTGTTAGTTTTGTTAGAATCAAAAACCTCAAAAGAAATATAACTGCTCAGCTCACAAAAAAGAAAAAAAAAGAAAAAAAGGTCACTGGAGTCAAACTACAAAATCCTAGGATTAGGAGTGTCTTTTATTCTCTCTCATTTAAAAACCATCGTTATTAGTATCAATTCAACTACAAGTAGGATTCTCGAAGTGATTCTCACAATAGAGCACTTTTGTGGTGAATGAGGTTAAAAAGTGGCTCTTACAAAAAATTATTTTGCTTTGCATGGCATTTAGCTCCCACTTTTCCGATTGGCTTGCTGCTTTGATAGTACCTATAATGACCTTGCTTGTAGTCTTAATCCTCACTTGTTCGAAATAAGACTTTAGGTGTGAAATAATAAGTGCCACTGTCGAGTAGAATCGTTGTGTAGTTGTAAAATAGGTTCATAACTTCATATCACTTGATGACGGTAAGTCCTACACAAATTTCCTAAGACAATTGTCATAAGTTATGTACGGTCTAGGTCCATATGCATGGGAAATTCTCATTCTACAAGATAGTTACAGGTGTTTTGTTTAGTTGTAAGGTAGCAGTCATATCTTAAAATTGTTTAAATGTAGCGAGAATGCAACTTACACTCAGATTATTATAGAAAAATGGGTATATTAGGAGATATGGCTTACAAGTTGCCATTTCAATAAATATGTAGGTGATATTCAACAGTTACTTAAATTGTCATATTTGTAAATATATTAAGTTTGTAATCAAGTCTTAATATGTCTATCATTATTGTATTTTAGAAAGAGTGCTTTATGAAACATTTGACAAATATTTAAGTCTTGCTTCCTATCGGATTGTTAATCGAGAAGTCCCATAACGCTTCAAGGAAATGCAACTTTCACATTATGTTGGCAAATTGCATATTGTGTGTACCATACAACACCACACACTTATGTATAGCACAACTACGATTGTATAGTAAAAAGACTCAAAATACGTGTTCCACAAAAACCTAACTTCTAGCACACCCAAAATCACACCCTTCTTCCATCTGCTTTTATGAAAATTACTCGATTTTACCTCAATGGACTGCACGGAATTTAAATATGTTCTTAGAATTGGGACTTATTGTGCTTCGAAAATGTAAACTTATATGTATCGTATGTTTTTATATGTACTACAGGCTTTTTGTATATCTCGAAAACTAGACTTTCGGTATATGTAGTTAGTATTTAACTGACTCGCTGGGTACACTCTTGAACAGTGAGCTTGGACAGTTTAGGTCATGGCAATTCCCTTTCGTCCTTCGGGGGAAGTGGGAAAAGAGAGAATCCCTCAGCCCCACATCCTGGGGTCACATGTGGAGAGCTCAAGTTCCAACTTGCTGTTTCATTATCTGCACGAACGGAACTTGGATTTTTTATTAACAAAGAAAAGGAAGGCCGGTGTGGCCTCTAGGACAAGCATTTCAGTGGTTTTTCTCCGAAATTAGACCTATCAATATGGATTATAGACCAATTTATTAACTCAAATTTAATAGGCTAAGTTGTTATATGTGTTAGTCATATTTGGTAAATGGATCATAAATGAATTTGGAACGATAAAACCCAAAATAATATGAATGTTATATGGGTTCATAACTATTTAGACTCAACTCATTTCTATAACTAGATCTCACTATTGCTCTGTGCTCTTATCTCAATTAGGTATGTATTTTTTGAAATGAGTTAAATATGAAAGTACTTTAGTAATTTGAGTAGAGTTAGGTATGGGTATAAGTCACTAAATTTGTATTACATGAAAATAGATCAAAATGGGTTAAATTGGTTAATTTGGGTTGGACCGATTTCGCCATGACCCAAACTCGACCCAACTTGACTCACCCACTTTACGGGTATACCCGAGACTCATATCTTAGCTTAGTTGAAGTGAGGCTCAACTAGAACTTGATGGGGTTGACAGGGGTCGTAGCTGGGTTCTTCGAGGTCAAAGGTGGCCATCAACCCCAAGCTGAGGAATTGCAACGAGCAAGGGAGAGAAACAGACTGGGATTGAGGCCATTCGAGGAAGACGAAAATGACTTTGTGGCTGTTGTTGCACTTGGGATCGGCGCAGATAGGGGTGAGCGCCAGCTAGGGAACGATGGACGTCGGATCACCACCTGACTTGAAAGGTGGTAATTGATGATATGTCGAGAATTTTTTATCACCCACTAAAGTCTAAATGCGATCTTTTAATATATGTACGTGATTTTCGGCTGAGGATCGCTTGCGAAAAGGGCAATAGCTCCAATAATCATTAAACTTTGATAGAAACATCGAAGCTATAAATTGTTTATAGAGGAGAACTTTTCGAATTAAAATAATATAGTTAAGGGAATTATAGTGATTTTACATTATTTGCAGTACTAATTTATGGAATAAACTTTGGGTTAATGAGAGTCATTCACGAAGAATGATACTAGGCATATGCAAAGATTGGTCTAAAAATTAAATATTATTGTTAAAAATCATTTTCATGAAAATATTTTCCTTTATCGAGAAATTTTTAGTGAAACAAATGTACCATTAATGCTTAATTTGGCATCTTTAAACTCCTCTAATAGTTGATAGCTTACTACAACAAAAGCAAGCCTACAGTACTGTTCCACTACTAGTATTTTGTCATAAGCGGCGAATTATTTTAGATAAAGTTGACAACTAACAATTGCATTCAACTTTAGTGAATTGTTAAAGTGGTCAGTAAATTACCATCGGCATAATGACCAAGAAGTTGCCATTTACCCGATCCTGCCAACAAGGATTAAAATTTACCAACCTAGAAAATTACCACCTACAAAAATCTGTTCCATTTTATGTAATCAGAATATCAGATTTCTCTATGTTAAATAGGACTTTTAAATGCCTACTTATAATCGGTCACATTCGTTGGTTTATAAGCCTTTATATCATTGGGCACTGGATTAGGTGATGGCAATTGTATGTAAGCTCATCTTACCGACGTTGTTTGGGTGCGTTTGGGAAGACTTTTGGGGAAAGTCTTTACAAAAATGCAAAGGCCTTTAAGTTAAATGTGTTTTCTAAAATGCAAACTGTGTTTGGTAAATTGTAATTTAAAAGCCCTTTGTGAAGTAGCTTTGAGTAAAATGGTGTTTGGGAGACAAAAGACTTTTGTGAAAAAAAAAATTATCAAAAGAAAAATAAAAAAAATAAAAAAAATGAAAACTAGCAAGGGCAGGCGGCATCCGGTGGCCGGCGGCGACCCCCGGCGACCTCCGGCGACCTCCGGCGACCCTGGATCTGGGCCAGTGACCCACCGCGCCGCAGAGGTCGCCGGCGACCCATCGGTCGCGCGTGAACGGTGCGGCCGGCGTGGTCGCGACCAGATCTACGACGGATGGGTCACGCGAAGGTCGCGACCTCCGCGGAGGTCGCTGAAGCATGGCCGGCGACACGGATCTGCGTCGTGACCTCCGCGGGTCGCGGTCGCGACCCATCCGTCGCGCAGCCGAAGGTCGCGACCAGATGGGTCGCGCGAAGGTCGCGACCTCCGCGGAGGTCGCCTGAAGCACGGCCGGCGACACAGATCTGCGTTGCGACCTCCGCGAAGGTCGCCTGAAGGTCGCGGCCGGCGACCCATCGGTCGCAAGTGCGAAGGTCGCGGCCGGCGACCAAATCTGCGACCAAATGGGTCGCGGTCGCGACCTTCGCGGCGACCTCTCGAGCGGGGTCACACGACCCTCGCCGAAGGGTCGCGCGGCCGCGGCGAAGATCGTGGTGCGGCGGGTCGGCGTGGCGGCGTGACGGTCGCCGGCGATTGCGTGCCCTTCGTCAGCAACCGCTCGCAAAGAAGAAAGAAGAAGAAGATGAACAGTCAGGGTAAAAAGGGAAAAACGAAAAATCAACGGGGACAATTTGGGAAGGAAGTTTTTTTATTTAAGCTGAGAGCTCAGCATGCCGAGAAGGCTGAAAGCCCAAGGCAGCCCCCCACCTGCCTTGGGCTTTCAGCCTTGGGAATGCTTGGCATTCCCTAAATGGGGTTTGGAAATTTTTACCAAACACCCACAAATTAGCCCAAAGGGCTTTGAGGGTTCAAAGTGGCTTGCAAATGCCACTCCCAAACGCAGCCTTTGTGGGGTTAGCATTTCTTCAGCGACATGTTAATGAGGTTTTAGAGATTCAAATAATTTTAAGCAATCATTATTGGATGAGCTCCATGTTCACTTGGATCAAGTAAGTAGTAATATTCCCAGATATATTATCATCCAAGAAGCTATGCATAGTTGTGCAAATTTTATTATGAGCTTTGCTAGCATAACAGGTTTTGAATTACTATGAGAATAACTACTTATTAGGAGCCGCATAGTTTAAAAGAGTAGATCCCACAACAATTTATAATCATTTATTATTTTGATTTTTTATGGTTCAAAGTAGACTATTATTTTTATAGTAGATTAATAATTGTCACCCAATGATTTCTCATCTATTATCAAACAAAAACCGTACCTAACAAAACCTCACCTAAATTCATGTCCAAACCCATGAAAGGCTTCGTTTTCGTTTTTGGAGGAAATCTTCCTCAAAATTTGGGGCGTCACACGGCGCACTTTCTCAACTCCTATAAATGCCAATGGGATGCAAGTGTTAGATTTCATCCCTCCCTTCCTCTCTCTCTCTCTCTCTCTCTCTCTCTCTCTCTCTCTCTCTCTCTCTCTCTCTCTCTCTCTCAGTGTAAGCTTTCAAGAAGCATCAATGGCCAAGCTCTCTTGCTTTCACTTGCTTATTCTATTCCTTATCTTCTCTCACCAACTCCTTTCAGCTGAAGGAAGGAAACTAACAGTGAAAACTGAGAAAGAGTGCGTAGATTGTTCGACGAGGACGTCCGAACCAAAGAGCTCACTGGGAGTTCACCCCAAGAAAAAACTCACGGGACAAGTTCCTAATCTTCATCACGCAACCAAGAGGTTGGACGACTTAGTCGAAGCAATTCATCCCACGAAGCCTGGACACAGCCCAGGTGTCGGCCATTCCAAAGAGAATTAGGCATCGACTCTACAATTCTGTTTCTGTCAACTAAGTGTTATCTTGTTCTTATTGTTGGAGTAGGGAGTGTTTTAATTAATCAGGCTCTTTTGTTTGAATTAGATTAGTCGGTCGTTGTACACGCGTCACATTGTTATGAATCATTTCCTAGTTATAATTAACGACAATGTGCATGCGTGAGATGTGCAAAT
Organism: Eucalyptus grandis; assembly: GCF_016545825.1. NCBI lineage: Eukaryota > Viridiplantae > Streptophyta > Magnoliopsida > Myrtales > Myrtaceae > Eucalyptus > Eucalyptus grandis. The sequence goes on from NC_052620.1 coordinate 22,354,533, forward strand.
ATATGTGTGAAGTGTGATTATTACTGAAGCTTGTTGATCGATAATTTCTTTACATATCATCTCAGATTCTCTCTCTCTCTCTCTCTCTCTCTCTCCCTCTCCATGCTTCATCAACGCGAACTTTTAAGTGCAACCAGTTAAGTAACAATTGAGTTTCAGCATGTTCTGCATGAATTGTGGTGCTCTAATCGAAAGAAACCTATGTGAGCCTAGTCGACTGTCTTAAGAATCACTTTGCTACCGCTATAGAGAACTATTTGTAAGTAGTGCAACTCGATAATGCCTAGTAGCCCAGGCACATTACCGTTCTGAGGGCTAAAATAAGAAACCCCGTTTTTAACTGACAACGTCTAGCAACATTATTGTTGCTTTCAGAATCACTGATATTTATATTTTATTGCTTACCAGTGACTTGGAGTACTATGGTCTATATGAAATTACTAGTGTGGCAACATTAATCACTTTAAGATACCAAAAAATCACCTACCAACTATTTACATTGCTTGGTTTGGAGAAGCACCAAGATTTCTTTGCTCTCCTAAGGCTCCATTTGTTTCATGGAAATGAATTATTTGAAAAGTTTTTGTCAAATTCGATTGGTTGTATTGCTTACCAAAGTGAAGGAATAAAAATATTTCCAGCATTCATGAAAGTGTTTAGATCTAAATCATTGTCAATGACAAAAATATTTTTCATTGACTAATTATTTTAAGCAATACAAATAAACACTTTTAAGGAAATATTTTCTAAATCATTCATTTTCTACAAAACAAACAAAGCCTAAAGTTACTAACTACTTCAATAATCTATCAACATTTATTCATGTAACTTACCATGCCTTTGAATTTTCTAACTTTTATTTGAAATTATCGACAATAATTTGTCGGATATACTAACATTCTTCACATTCAGATACTAACCAACTTAATCACTCACTAACATTTAATCTTGCTCGACTTGAAAAAGTACCCACGTTTCTTTATACTTCCAAGATTGGCCAACTACTTTAACAATCTAGCAACATTAATTCTTGGGCCTTGCAAATACCTTTAAAGTTAGTAATTTGTGTTCGAATTTTCTGATTTTATTGTTATTGACGCTCAAACATTTTTATACATAAAGATACCAATTATTTTTTGTCGATTAACAACTATCTCTTGATTGGTTTGGAAAACAACCAACATTATTTTATACTTTAAAAATTAGTATTTACTATAATAATAAAAAATATTATTGTGCTTATACCTTTGAAGTCATTAACTTTTAGTTGAAATTACCAAACTAAATTAGAGTTATGTATCAATATTTGCTCGGATTAAGATACAAATTACTTTTAGTTAGTCACCAACTTTTTATCTTGCTCAATCTTGATAAGTATGGTTTTTTGTTTGTACGTTCGAAATTATCAATTACTCCAATTATATATGTTTAGGGTTTACTGATTATTGTTAGAAAGTCTAATTCAAAAATCTGAACTGATATTAAATTGCTACATAAACATAAGACCCATTAAAGCTACATAAACAAGGGATGTTGAATATATACTCTGGCACCCTTTTTCATGTACAAACCAAACTGAAAATGGCACTTCGAATCTACGAAATTGGAGTGTAAACCTTGAGGAAAATCCCGATTTTAATATCATGTTAAAAAATTAAACTCACAATTGAAGGTATGGACCTAGACTACATGAACTAAATCGGTTGAAACTCCATAAATAAATTATGCTTGATTATTTAACACACATAACTGGGATAGGATCTATAAGATTTCTTCTGTTGTTGTGATGAGCTTCCCAGTTTGCCAAAGAGAAATTACGCTTGCAAGATGAGAACCAAACTAGACTACAATTTGGAGGCCGAACTAGACATGGAAAATTAGCCAATTTGTCCTAAACATGTATACAAATGTCAGTTCAATTCCAAACATCTCAATTTTGCCAATTTAGTCCTAGGTGCCATGTTAGCAATTTCTAGCTAAAATTGAGCAATTTATGGTGAAAATTGACCATAAAGTGATGCAGTTGCAAGATGGGTGAGAGTTGTTTTGAGTGATTATAGATGATGGGTGACTATAGGGGGATGTCGATGGATGAACACGAATATAGGATAGAGTACAATCGGAACCAAGGTGTATAGAAGTGCCACTAGTTGAGGATCAAGATCGAGGATTGACGAAACTCACCGCCAAGGCCTTTAGAAATAACTAGCCAAGGATACAAGACTCTAGGATTGAAGAAATTCACCACCAAGGCTTACAAGAAAACCACCAAATAAGGATTTATTACTTTTTTGGCTCACCACCAAGGAAGAATCTACCTTCCAAGGATACGGAAACTAGAAATAATCCACTCTCAAAGGATATTCAATCACACAGAGGAAAATCTCATGATTTATATACTCAAAATTTATTATCTTACATTTGAGAATTCACATCATTACATAGAGAGATTATTACATAGAAAATAGAATAAACACTGAAGACACAGAAACTACCCAATGTTAATGTCATGGGAACTAGAAAGTACAAAAAAAAATTAGGAACTAGAAAATACATTAAATACTTTAAGACTTGAATTTTGACTCTTGAAACCTACAATACACTTAAAACTCACTAATGGCACTTGACTAGATGCAAAGTAATTAAAATTACACTCTAAATTCATTTGTCATCCTGGGCAACTCATTCGACACCTTGAAAGGTTGTTAAACAACAAAGGAATTTGTATAAAACATCTTTCATTGCTAGGTAGTCAATTAGTAATTTCGGAATCAATAACAGCATGTCAATTGACATCGACAACCCTAAAATTAACGACTTGTCACAGATCGACACCTCTCTTGCACAATAGACATCTTTAACTTGAATCAATTGGCAAAGCCTAATGCTCCTGTATCATAAAAAGGCTACATTAAAATTTTGCGTACAAGTTTACGACTAAATTAAAAAAAATTGGAAAGTTTAGGATAAAATTAATATCATCACAATAGGTTTAGGACCGATTGAACGGTATCTTTAACTAGGCAAAATTAAGTATGCAAATTAAAATAACTCGGAAGAAAACCTTGAGAATGGAAATCTATCTAGAAAGAGAGAGAACTTGTCCAAAAAGAATTTGATTAATCGGTTCATATTTGTTATGGTAATCTCTAAACCAGTCCGGTTGACTAAGGATGACTAAGGATGACGTTTGATGTGCCAAATTCATCTTACGTGGCAGATGCCTTAGCCTCCGTGTGGCGTAGCTCAGCATACAGGGCGAACATACATACATACATACATACATACATACATACATACACACACAAACACACACACATATATGATGTAATGCTTACAGAGATACTACCAATTCAAGAAAAAAATTAGGTTCATCAAATTCGACTAATGGAATTGAGGTTATAAAGGCTTTGATCCCAAACTAGAAAGCGGAAAGACTGAAAGTAGGCGCTATGTCCTTTGACTTTATTTATTTATTCATTTTTGTTAGAACTTTCCTTTGAATTTAATGAATAAGAGAAGAAACAAATTTGCAGTAAAATTAATCAATTTTAAGTGTCACATATATAATAGCTACCAATAGAATTGACACAAATTCAACCAAAGTAAGAAAGATTAGAACCAATCAAATTCTTTACAGATCTTTTTTTTTTTTTTTTTTTTTTTTGGTGAAAGGTAAGAATATATTGAGCTTTAACCAAAAAATACAAAAGATCCGACACCACAAACTTGCACTCAACAAGACAACAAGTCAGGGTGACTGGAAGGGAGCCGAATGCAAAAGAGGACCGCAAGAGCGGGCCTAAGTAAGCAAGACAGCCACATAAGGCAAAAGGCAACAGAAGGCCACGAAAGGCCAAGAGAACCACAAACTACGCATACATCCGGTAGCGACAAAAGTGAAGAACTGTCAAGGAAGCAGCCATGTAGATGAAGAGTATCCAAACATCAAACACCAGGCTAGGGCCCTGCAGAAGTAGAATAGTCCCTAGCTGAAAAAATGATTGGATCAATACCCCAGCTACGCTGTAGCCTCCGGTTTCTATATGTATCATCCACATTCCTGTAGGTGGTGGCCTTGTCTCTAACGACCTTGATGAGTTGATTCTTCACCTCTCGGACGGATAAGCTTTGCTCTCGAAATAGGATGCTATTTCTGTGCTTCCATATGTAGTAACAAAGAGCACCAATTCTTTACAGATCTTATCTATAGAAAAATTCAAAAAACAAAATAGTACTATCTAGATCACAAAAACGAGTCTTTTTGTACTTGTATTTTAAGCTGTATGTTCTTTTTAATTAAACGCAAAATCATCAGTTAAAATACATAGAGATTCAAGGGAAAGTGAAAAAGTTAACCCTCATTAGTCGCTTGATGTTTCAAAAGAACAAGAAAAACAAAAACTTAGAATCGTGTTTTTTTTTTTTTTGACGCATTTACTACTCTGTCAAAATTCCATTAACAAACGAGCTAAAAAATCTCATGTGGTTGCCTACATGGACAATAAAAAAAAATGATGTTGATGTGGTAGTCATGTGGCAAAAATGTCCATTCATTATATGTTCTTTTTCTTTTCTTTTTTCCCTTTTTTTTCACCTTTCTCCTTCATTTTCTTCCTTGGTTTGGTGATGGTTAGGATAATGGTGATGGTGATGGTAAATGAGGAGGCGGCGGGGAAGCTGAAGGAGGAAGGAAAAAGGAAAGAAAGGATCAAAATTCTTGATAGAGAGTAGATGTGTGGTGCGGGTCTAAATTTGCGAATTTTGGTGTCATAAAAAGTTATAGGTAAATATATCACATGAATACAAGTCCAAATTATGTGACAAAAAAATGTTGGGGATAAACAAGTCACATAAGAAAATGTTTAGGGTAAATATCACATATGAGTACAAGTTTGAAGCTTTTTGTCTCACAAAAACACGTTCGAGATAAATATGTCATAATGGGCATAATTTGGGGTTTTTAGCGACTTTTACTATCCTTTTCAAATCAACGGCTATCACGAAAAACCTAAAACCGACACATTTGTAGCAAATTTACCCAAAACTAAATTTTTGACTGTTAAAAACCCCAAACCAGCTATGACAAATTTACCCTCTCTTAAATTGTATTAATATTATGAAAATTTCAAACTAGTACACCTGTAAAAAACGAAAGGTCAAATCATAAACTAATATGCTCGTTAACTATCACATGTCATCTAACTCAATAATTTATTCATAAAATTTAACATGATCTAATTGAGGGAAAATTTATTATAGGTGTACCTGTTTGGAGATTTTGGTGGTCAAAAAATTTATTTGATATAAATTTATGATATATATACTAATTTAGAAATTTTTGTGATATTAATCTTAAATCAACATAAACAAATACAACCCTAACTAAAGGCATTTACGCACTCGCTCCAGACAAGAACCTAAATTATGATGCGCGTGTCTAGATATCCATGGCCCTATTATAATGTCCATCATGATATAATTTCCAACTGCATCGGGAAACTCCAAAGAAAAATTGGATCTTCCACCAACCCCAACATGCAAAGCAGTACCAAAAAGTAAATTCGTAAGATGTCATTAACTGAGGAAAATGGGTCGCACAAGAGAGTTGGCCTGAATTGTTTTATGACTACAGTACCATAAAAAGAATAGCAAAGACCCTAGAAGCCTGGGTCCCACAAGAGAGGTGGCCTGGATGGTTTTATGACTACGGTACCATAGAAAGAATAGCAAAAACCCTAGAAACCTCCACAAGTTGCTGTTTTGGGGGGGAGGGACATTAGAAAACATAACGACACATTTATCCTAAATATTTTTCTACCCTAAACTTATAACTATATGATATATTTGCCCTCGGTTAAAGTTGTGTCAATGAGAACCCTTAAAAATTTACCTACATGGACATTAGAAAACAAACAATGTTGATAGAGGATAATTTTGGCTTAACCCCAATGGCTTAAGTGAATTAAAGATGATGTTATTTTGACTAAAAAATCATCTAATGGAGCCTTGACGGAAAGTAAATGCATCACATAGATACAAATTTGGCAATTTAGAATAAATATATTACTGTGGGCATAATTTGGGTTTTTGATGTCACAAAAAAATTCAAAGTAAACATGTTATAACAGCAGTAGTTTGTCTTCTTTTTTTTCATAACTTTTTCCTATAAATTTATGTTCATTATATAAGCTTTTTGAACCGACAAAGAAGAATCGTTTTCAACTCGGATGTTAGTTCAAAGTGGGTCTCTTGGTTGTAAAGTGAGGCTTGTCCACCTGCGAAAAACTAGCCGTCCAACTGAGACGATTGCAGTTTGAGGACGGTGGGAGCTCTAGTTGGGAATGTGCAATGCAGTTTTTTTTTTTTTTTTTTGACCGGTATGTGCAATGCAGTTGGAATGCCCTGTTTTTGTCTTGAAGTATGTCCAACTCTGACCTGAGACCGTCTCTTGACCTCCTTCAAAGGTAAAATGTACCTGTCCTGGACTGCTGCTACTTAACCCCTTTGCAAGGAATCTAGATCACAACGAAAGATTCCACGCAATTTGTGTACTTTACTACTTTCTTGCTCAAGATTCAGATTCCCTGTCCCTGTTTCCAGTTTTCCCATATTTAAAAAAGAAAAAATATTTATCCCATTGGATCTTGAAGGAATCTTTCTTAAACTATTTTTCTGCTGGATAAACTATGAATATAAATGATATTTGCATTTACTTCCTTTTAATTTTGCATACGAGGATATTTGACTAGAGAAATTTTCTTATAATAAGAAATTGATCTTTGAAATAACATTAATAAATCTATCATATGTTTGTTTATTATATGATGGAATGTGACTAATATTATGATATACTTTTTCTCTACTGTTTTTAATTGTATCACAAGACACGAGTGCAGAGGGTTGTTCACTTGAAGGTCCATAGAATGTCCTATAGGTGTTGGGGCTAATAATATAACTTAGAGGGGAGTGAATAGGCTATTTTAATAAACTGTAATGATTTTTGCAAAAAAAAAAAATGAGATAAGTGCATTAAAAGTTCAAAAACTTATCATGAAAATGCAATTGAGTCATAAAACTTTCAAAAAATGCAATTAAGTCCTAAAACTTATCACGAAAGTTTAATCAAGTCCCAAACCTTTCAAAAGGTTCAATAAAGTCCTAAAACTTTTCTCGAAAGTGCAACAAGTTCTAAAATTTTCCAAAAAGTGCAATCAATGGAATGACTTAGATTGAACCATTTTATAAGTTTTAGGACTTGATTGCACTTTTTGAAAGTTTTAGGACTTAATTGCACTTTTTGACAGGTTTTAAGACTTAATTGCACTTTTTAAAGTTTTAGGACTTAATTGCATTTTCATGACAAATTTTAGGACTTCTAATGCACTTATCCCTAAAAAAAAAATACTATAAAGACTAGGTCAAGTAGATGTGTCAAATATCATGTGTTGTTAAAATGCAATAATATGTCACACCGAAATGAATAAGAGCACATAGCAATTTAAAGGAGAATAGGTTATCTAAAAATTATGAAAAACATTTACAAAACATAAAAAGTTCAACTTCAAACATCATCAAAAATAGATTGTAGACTTCAAGTGTGCGTGCTATTATTCATGGTCATGACATTGAACATGTAATGCAAATAGTGAAGAGATAAAAGATATTGTAAGTGGATATATAGTGATTTGGCTTTATCCCCAAGCCTACATCCACTCTTAAAACTAACAATCACAACAAGAATAGAATCCACTAGTAATCTTCAAAACAAGTTACAATAAGCAAATACTACCTTTCTAGTAGATCACACTATCATGACTCATGTACTATTATCACTCTTGTACACTTATTCTTGTTACTAAATACAAACATTAGGATCACCTAGACATTGACATTAGGACTACACAACAATTAACAAAAACAGAGCAAAGAATAAGACTTGAAGCATACTATTCATCTTGTTCAGTTCCACCCAACCCAACTACTTCTCTTGAACTCAATAATTAGCCATTCATCCTTAGATGACCTTTACCCATTAAAATCCTAAAGCAATTGTCGATTTTACAGTTGCTAGTAGCAAACCGTTGCTAAAGATTGTTAAAACAACTCTCTAACAGAGGTAGTTTTCCAAATAGTGTCAATGTACTTATGTTAGACTTCCTTATTAATGCCATTGCTACTCCTTATCAACTTTGGCGATCTATTTCCTAATTCCAAGCCATTGTAATGTCTATTTTCTTATTTTCAATATTCTAGACTAGTGGTCAAGTGTGACATTCTGATTTTCAGGTTCTGTTTTTGGTTGAATAAGTTGGGCTTTTCATTAACGCGCCTATAGTTCTTTTCTCGGAGTTGGCCGCTCATGAGATAACTAGCCTATCAAGTGAAGCCATTAAGGAATATAAATGCAATAGGCTTGAGAATTCGACCAGAAATTAACTACTCGACCGTGCTAATCTACAATGGTTATTATAACATTGTCAAAATCGACCAAAGATCAAGGATAGGTCAATTCGGTTGAGATACGTGATCAAAGTATGGGTGATTCCACCTAATTATAAAATTCTCATTGATTGACACTAGACCGATTTTTCTGTCGTTTTGAGCACCCTGTGTCGATATTTGAAATCTTGAGATCTTCATGACAACCAAGAGCCGTCAATGTGTCGAAGATGTACATTGTGGCTCGAAAATAACTGACCACGAGTCAATTACACCAAAAGTTCCAGGAAGTTACCCAGCATGTTAGGTCACGCTAAAATTGCGCCAGATTGAAACTAACCGTGAATTTGAACTCGATTTCAAAAATTAAAAGTTCTATCATGTCATTATTTATTTTAGGAACATCGACTCATCATTTGAAGAATCTTCGGCGAGTTTAGGATTTTTCGTAAAATCAATCCAGACGATTCGGAAAAGAAAGGAAATTCGGAATGACCAAATTGAGTGGACGTTTGGCCTCCTTAGTGAGCTAATTGGCAAAGTGAAGTTGTGAAATTTGTGTGGGCTTCTTCCTCAATAAAATTGGACATCAAATTAAAGAAATGAGAGTCCAATTGAGTGAAATTCGTATGCTTGTATGGGGGCTGCAACTTGTGGACATCAACCTAGCTATTTGTGGATTTATATGTGCATGAAGGCTTAGGGGACCAAAGGAATTTTTATGAGAGCTTGTGGGACCAAGAATTGTGAGTATATGATATTTATATAACTTTTTCCCCCTTCTTCGGACTCTCCCCCTCTCGTGTGTTTCCCTCCATTCGATCGTCCCCCTGCCGTATTCTTCCCTTGCCTTTTTCTCTCTTTGACTTTGGACTCTCTCTCTCTCTCACGCCCGAACTCCGTCACGCGCACGTCTCTCTCTCTCATTGCATTTAATTTTTGCACGTTTCTTTTCCTCCTCTTGGCTGACAACCCCTGCTCCCTTATCCCTTCCCCTTTCTGCTTGCTTCGCCCACCAGCCAACGTCTCTCTCTCCTCACTCCTTCTTCTTCGCGTGTTCAACTTTCACCGAGTCTTCTGCTTCTATTTTATTTTATTCCCTGCACATTCTATGCCCCCACTAAACTCCCTCCGAATCTGCTGGCCCCTTCTCCTCACTGTTCCCTCTACCAAATCCAACTGCACCCCTGCATTTCATTCTCCCTTGAGTCAACCCACAAACCCAATAGTTTCTTCAACGGCCCATCTGCTTCAGCGTCCAGCCCAGCGCCTGCAAGTCTTCGCCCCATCTCCACATGTCTACACTTCAACTTTCACCAAGTCAATGCCATCAGCTCCTTCCATCTTCACATGCGGCTCCTCTCCAGCAATCAAACCCCACCAAAGCAGCCCCTTGCGTCTTCCCTCTCCATCGAAGCAGCGAGACCAACTCAACCGTGAGCTTCCTTCACCATTTTCGACCTGGTCCAAGCTTCCGTTGGTATCGACGTAAGCTCGAGTTTCGACCACCACCGAGTCACCATTGACGTGGACTCATCGGATTTCAAAACCGGTGAATTTACTCACTAAAGTCTGCTTATGGAGTTAATTATGCTTAAGGGTTGATTAGTTTAGGCAAAGTATGGATTATGTGGTTAGTTAGAACGGATTAGCAATTTAATTATTCATTTATGCATGTTAGGTGGTTAGAGTAACATAATTAGAGACTGGATAAGCTGTAGTATTTATCTAGATTGGTTCGGAAATTTTCTGGGCCCATTTCAGTATTTAATTAGGTTTTTTCGGCCTAAGTTTCTATTTATAGCATTTATTGGTATTTATTTAATTAATTTTGGTAATTATTTAATTATTTATTATTTTCCGGAAATTATACCGGGATAGTCAGTGACCAAAATTTCATGCTGATTGCAATGGTGTGCTTGGTTTATTTAATGGAATGCGAGATTGTGCAAATTGACTGAGAATTATGATTTTTGGTATTTATTCTAAAATTGAGTAATTTCGATATTTAATTGGAAAATACCGAGCATCGGTCTACAACGCCAAAAATGTGTTTATAGACTAATATGACTAGTGAGAATTTCTAAAGAAAAGATATTGAAGTTTTGACTCAGGCCGACTGTGTACCTACACACGACTATTTTATTGGGTATTTTCAATGTGAAGATTTATCAACTTGAGTGAGCCAATGTAGTTTTATCAACTTGAGTGAGCCAACGTTGTTTTATCAACTTGAGTGAGCACGACATATATATATACCAATCAATGTTGTTTTGTCAGCTTGAGTGAGCATGACCATATATATATCCCTTATGATCGCTTTATCAGCTTGAGTGAGATGTCTATCTATATATCATATTGAGCGAGCTAAGACCATATATTGCAACTATTGTGAGTAGTGGTAGTATCAGAGGATAGATATATGGTATTGAATGAATAGATAGTACTGTTGTTATGAACTTGAGTTGATTGACTGGTTTATTGATGATTTGATTTGAATTGAGCGGATAGACAAAGGTAAGTATGTTATCTTGTGTGTGCATAGGTAACCTT